>NC_088352.1:11975000-11997500 GCF_036884655.1 Musa acuminata AAA Group | reverse complement strand
AAGTACGTCTCATAGTCGATCAACTTATCATAAAGTTCTTCAAATGATATTGGTGAGTCACGTGCCCGAAGTGCTGTTGTCAGTTCTTTGTACTCGCCTCCTAGGCCATTGAGGGTATGGATTAGGACTTCTTCATCGCTGAGAGAATGACCTATCAAAGCTAAATCATCGATGATAACTTTGATATTTTGTAGATAATCAGCAATAGTACTTCCCTCTTGTTTCATTTGCATCAGATTGGAGAGAAGTCCGAGCATACGAGTACGCGAGCGATTTGCCAAAGTTGTTTGTAATTTGCACCATGCTTCTGCAGTAGTCGTGCATGAGGATATCAGCGGGGCAATGGATCCAGCAACGGAAGCTTGAATAGCTTGGAGGATGAGGCGATCTTGATGTAACCATAGTTGGTGGGGTGGATTTGGCACTGGATTGGGTTCGCCTGGGATGTTGATCATTTCAGGTGGACACTGGAGAGAGCCATCAACGTAACCTAAGAGATCATAGCCAAATAAAAGATTAGAAAGTTGTGCCCGCCAAGATGTGTAGTTGCCGCCTTTGGATAATTTGAAGGGAATAAGTGCTGCAGCATTGATGGTAGATATTTTGTGGCGGGTCAAGTGATCTTTATAGAAGATGTAAAGATATAGGAGGAAGGGAGGAGGAGAAAAGCATATCGATGCGCTGCAGAGGAGGCTGCAGTGCGATGAACTGCAGAGAAGGCTGTAGCGTGATGAACTGCAGTGATGGGCGAGCAATCTGCAGCAAGAAAGGCAGTGATGGCTGTGGCGGGAGGTAGATGATGAAGACGTCAGATGTAGAAGAGTAGCTGTATGCAATGCCGAAGAGGGCTGCTGCTTCTTCTAGAGGCACTGGTAGGCTGCAGCGATTCAGAATGCAGGAGAGATTGTTGCAGCGAGGTGAAAGAAATCTCTGCAGCTTGCAGCGATTTCTGCAGCGATGCTGGAAAAATCTGCAAGGTTGGAGATAGTTGCAGTAATGCAGTATTGGAGTTTGGTGGCCGGAAGAGCATCGGAGTTTTCAGCGGAAGACTTCGGTTGGCAAGGGAGCAGTAGCCGGCGATAGAAACAAAGGCTGTGACTATGCTTCCTTTAGGAGCGTTGCCCACGGATCTGATATTAGCAGCCACAAGTGCTGCAGTAGGTTGCAGCGAATGGCTACGGCTGAGGGGCGGAGATGTCGCCACGAGAGGGATGGTCGAGAAGAGGGCTTGCTCTAGGCAAACGGCTCTGATACCATGATAGAAATAATAGAAGATAAGAACAATAATTGAAGAAGCTTTATTGTAGAAATTTCCTCATATAGTTAGGAAAATCTTATCTTCTATCAATCACTACCATTAGATGACATTTATGGTCCTTATGGTTTACTTATCCCACGAATGCACATAATTTATATTACATGATTAATTTAAAAGGACGAATCCTTCGGACTACAGCCCCAAAAGAAAGTCAAAATTGAACTGATACTTGTTTGCTCTGAGACTCTACTAGCTTGCGTAGCCTAATTTCCTATCTCTACGGAGATGGATTGATAGGTACATGACAAATTGTCTTCACGCTCCAAAATTGTAGTCTCTTTTGTTAAAAAAATTTATTATTATTATTATTATTATTATTATTATAAAAAATATATGGACGATAACAACGCCCGAATACATGGAAACTCCATAATGGACGGGAACTGCGAGACCCATAAATAACTCGAATCGACCGGGAATCTTTTCGAAACCTCAAAATAATCTCACTTATCAAATCCCATGGATTTGCCAATCGATGAATTGGCATCCCTCGTTCTCGATTTGCTGTCAGATTCCATGCTAATTAAAGTTCTTTCAGATTTAGTGGATGTTCGTATGACGGTAACCTAACGTCACCGATCAGCCTCCTTACTTCAAATCACCGATCGACGCGACGGAGAGTCGTGTGTGTTGGGAGGAGATGCACGACCTTATCTGATGCCGTGTCCTTTGGGACCATTAAAACGACCGCACCATAACTACTGGTGGAAGTTTGTAGCCCCAGGCGGGACCCGATTTCGAGACCCGTATCTCTCCCTCAAAGGAAAAGGTCGGGACGGAGGGTAATAATAAGAGGTAGAAGAAGCGTTGGTGTTCGCGTGAGACCCCATCGGGGGCATTCTCGTCTCTGAACGCCTCGGGAACAATACACCAGCAGTGGAGTCGGTGGACGCCTCGCTTCCATCGTATCCCCAATTCCCCCGTCTCCACTCGCGTGCGTAAGCCTCCAAGCTTCGGAACCGATGGACGGGGCGACGCCCAGGAAAAGGCCGCTCCCGATAAGGATCGGGAGAAGGAGCGCCGCGAGTGGAGCTGCAGAGGAGGAGACCGTAGCAGGAAAAGCGAGGGCGGTGGAGGAGGAGGAGGAGCCGCTGAGCCCTGCGGCGCAGCTGTTCCACCAGCCGGGCTTCGACTGCTGCATCGTGGCGATCATGGGGTTGGGGAAGCCCGCTGACGTCGACGTCATCAGGTCCGGCTTGGCGGCCACGCTGGTCCGCCACCCCCGCTTCTCCAGCGTCCCGGTAAGCGCACGGTCGCCTCGATCCCTTTTCCTCCTCCTGTGACGGAGATTCCTTGGGAGCACGGTTTTTTGGTGGGATGTATTTATTTGAACCTGAAACAGCTAATCTGAATCCACGGTAACGCCAATTGCGTGGATCATAGAATTTATCTTTGCTATCTATTATAATGGAATTAATTTCGGTGTTGGAGCCATGCTGCTCTCGTCTCCGATGATTCGGCTAATAGGGATCATGTTTTTCATCTTCGATTTATCGTCATTCATGTGACTTGTCCTACTTGATAAAACCCGAAAGAAATCTGTATCGGGTTTGATGATCAAATCGTTGGATTATCCAGCTGGCGTTATGTTAAGCATTGACCGTGGCGAATGGTACCGTTCATTTATGGTTCATTAATGGAGACGATGAGATTGTTGGTGGACGCGATCCCATGTAGCTAGCTAGCTGTTCCTGACTTTTGCCTTACTACTGAACAGGCTATCATTTTCTAGCTTACTGTTTGTTGCTGCTTATTTTTTCTGTTAATGAACAAAAATTCCTTCCTATACTTGAGAAACTCATTAATTAGTTGCTTATTTTTAGTCGTGGTAAAAAGTAATTTTTCCATCTTTCTTTCTTTCGGGCATCTCAGAATCTCAGTTGGTGTCAGGTTTTGGAGGAGAGTGGAGGGGCGGAGCCAAGATGGGTGCGGACCAAGGTGGTGGTGGAGAACCACATCGTGATCCCGGACCTGGAGGACCAACGCCGCGCCGCCGCTTCCCCGGACCAGGTCGTGGAGGACTACGTCGCCTCCCTCACCAGCGCACCCTTGGACCGCTCTCGCCCCCTCTGGGACCTCCACGTCCTCAACTTCCCCACCTCCGAAGCCGCCGCCGTCGCCGTCCTCCGCGTCCACCACTCCCTCGGCGACGGCACCTCACTCATGTCGCTCCTCCTCGCCTGCACCCGCAAGGCCTCCGACCTCCACTCCCTCCCCACCATCCCTCACCAGTCCCGGCGCCCGCTCGTGTCCCGCAAGCTCCACGCCGGCGGTGCTTTCACGCTCCTCTTGTGGCTCTGGGCCTTTCTGATCCTCGCCTGGAACACGCTCCTCGACGTCCTCCGTTTCACGGCTACGTCGGCCTTCTCCAAGGACACTCCCACGCCGCTCACCGGACCCAAGGGCGTGGAGTACCATCCCAAGCGGATCGTGCACCGCACCGTCAGCCTGGACGACATCAAGGACGTCAAGAACGCCATGCACTGCGTAGGCCCTTCTCTCCTTTCCCTTCATTTACGACACATCTGTGCAACACCTACTGATGCTTGATCGTGTTGCAGACGGTGAACGATGTACTGGTGGGCGTCACCTCCGCGGGCTTGTCTCGTTACCTAAGCAGGAGATACGGTAAGCAAGCACTTGTCTGTAAGTCGGCAACACAACCATCCTTCACCATCTGAGATCTTCTCCGGTTTCTAATTCTTAGGTCAGAACGTGGATGAGCACGGCAAGAAGACGCAACTCCCGTCGAACATCCGACTCCATTCAACTCTGCTCGTTAACATTAGACCGAGTCCAGGAGTCCATGTATACATTTCTCTCATCTTAAGATTCGAAATCACCTTCGTCTTCTTTGGGACTTGACGAGGTTCCCTGTTTCTAAGCAGGCTTTGGCGGAACTGATGGAGGGAAGACACAGTGGAACCAAATGGGGGAACTACATCGGTTACATCATCCTACCCTTTTCAATCTTCAAGTACAAAGACCCCATGGATTACATTCGCAAAGGGAAGGAGATTGCAGGTCGGAAGAAGAATTCCTTGGAAGCCATCTTCACCTATAAAAGTGGAGAGCTCATCGTCAAATGCTTGGGCATTAAGGTAGGAGCTACTCGTTTCAAAGCTTCAACTCGAGTGTCTTCTCACGGTTAATGTGCCTGTGAACATACCAGGCGGGAGCTGCATTGTGCCACAGAGTGCTCTCCAACACGACGTTGTCGTTCTCAAATATGATCGGGCCGGTGGAAGAAGTGGCATTTTATGATCATCCCATTGTCTACCTTGCTCCCAGCGTATATGGACATCCACAAGTAAGTGTATCATCAACAGTATGCTCCTCAACAGGTCGTCTTCTTCTTCTTCTTCTAAGTGAATCATTTTAACAGGCCCTTACGGTTCATTTCCAAAGTTACATGAACATGATGAAGATGGTTGTGACAGTTGACGACAAGGTAATACCTGATGCTCACCAGCTCCTGGATGACTTTGCCGAGTCCCTCAAGCTCATCAAGGAAGCCATTCCAACAAAACCATAGGACGGCAAGATGTGCTCCTTAGTAGTAGTCTTCTACTAAATGATGATTCACAGTAGAACATAGTTTTTTACTCTCTCATGTCCTTTTCCTTCTTCGTCTATATACTAAAACAGGGGACTCGAAGCAACTCCTCTTTCCTTAGGCTCTCGTCCCGGTCAATCTATTAGCCTAGTGTTCCCCTGTCTCCCCTTGTGCTAGCAGACGGAGCACAAGGAAACAAATGCTAGTTTTGGCTTGGGAATAGTCGATCGAATCCCAAATTACTCATCTGTGAGAACTCAACCTGCTTTGATATCTTATCTTAACCATTTGATTGATGATCACGAATCCTTTTAACTGTAGAATAGTAGATCTCCATTCACGATAAAGACACCAAATTATAGTTGGTCAGAGTCTTTCTACAATGATTACATGCTTCGCCTTCGTCGATTAATTCATGGACAGACTCGGATCATGAGTCGTGTGGCGCATGGAGGAGGAATCACCACGGATTCTTCTGCGACCGAAGCCCTACCACCACCCGACTCCCAGGAAGCTGAAACCAGAAAACATGGCAGGCATACATACGATCACCGAGAGGACTCGTTACAAACGCGACAAATTTCATCGATCGAAAAGTGGCGTAACGCAGAGACAGGGGAGAGAGAAAGGGGAAACCTGAGAGAACGGGCGGTGAGACGGTGGGAGAGGGCGCGGAAGAAAAAGTTGGCGCCGTGTAGGAAGACCACCACGCCGGTGCACCCAAGGACGAACAGCTCGATCATCTCGGCTACCTTTTTCTCTCTCGTCGGCCGCTCGCAGATTCGCCGAAGAAGAGCAGCAGCGGCAAAACCTCGACACTGTTTGGGCTACGGATGGGGCGCGCTTGTTGTGGCGGTGGTTTTATGAACCAGGATGATGGTGGGGGTCCAGTCCGTGTCGGTCTTTTCAATCTGCGTAATAATCGCCTTTAAGGTTACTCCACCGGAGTGCGTCATCGCTTACACTCAGAGGAAACGGATGCTAACGGTGTGGGGCCCCAATCTCGTCGGTGGGGACGGTTGGGTAAGTTTCGACCATGGTCAGCTGACTCAGCAACCAACCGATGCGAGCGCACGCCGCCACAGCCGCGAGTCACGACTATAAAAAATCCCCGCGAGCGCGACGCAATGGTGTTTCAAAGAAAGCGGATGTCGAATATAATCCAAGCGTATACACTTATCGAGTAATTAATGGACGGAGATTTTAGTTAAATTAGAACCCTATACGCGATTAACGTCTCCATTATCTCGTATCATACCTCTCTTATGTCAGTGTAACCGCAACTTAGTTCATGCCCCCGACGTTGACCAACTCATGATATTTCCATACTCCACCTAAAGATTAACACACAGTAAACCCTTCTGTAAGATTTCTTCCCTCGTAACGCTCGGATTCCAAGATCGCAATGTCCGCTTCTCTTCATCTGCAACTGAGTCTTCTCGTATCTTCCGTTCGTCTGAGAACGCAACCATTACGAGCTCGGACGTGTGCTTGGATGCGTCGCCTCTGCGGATTCCGGAACTGCTGATCGAGCTCAAGGGCGGAGCGCAGCTTGCGGCGAGGGCGGAGAACCTGTTCTACGAAGACGGAGAGGGGCGCAAGTGCATGACGATCCGAGAGACGAACCTAACCGACGACGGCTCCATCATCGGCAGCAGACTGCAGAGGGGCTACTCCTGGGAGTTCGACTTGCATCAGCAGAGAGTCGGGTTTGCCCCCTTGACTTCAGACGGCAGGCGAGCAAACCCTGTCGCTTCCCGCACACGTCCGGAATTCTTAATATGAGACACGGCATGGATTCGAGAGTTAGGTCAACGTAAGTTGACGTATACGGAGATAGAATGGCTCATTGGGTCATCATTCTCGATTTAAGTCGACGCTACTAAAGGTTGATGTCATCTCATTTCCTTGTGGCGCGTGCAAATATGTACATCGGCTTCGTCCTACCACTTAACCATCGCCGCATTCTCGTAATCTAAATAAGAAATATATTATTGTTTAGACATTAATAAGACCAATTTTACATATATTTTACTAAACAATAAAATCTGATTTATATTTGACATGAGAATTATTAGGAAATAATATCATTGATGTTGATGTCTTGATCAACATCAATGATATTTTAAGGTGTTTGAAGTACTGTGCATTTGAGGTGATTTTGAGGTGTTTGAAGTAGATCCGATGTGGATCTAAGATGAATCCAAGATGACTCCGAAATGGCTCTAAGAAGGGTCTAAAGTAAATACGAATCCAAAGTGGCTCTGAAACAAAGTAAAAGTATTATACTCCTTGGGTTATCACCTGCATAAAGACCAAAGCTGGGTGGGGCATTATGATCTGGTTCCTTCGACGCTCAAGTTAGTAAACTAAAATTTCTAAATATCGGGTCAAAGTATTATACTTAACCATCGCCGGGTGGGAGATACATTTCTTCTTATTTAGGATATGTTTTTATACTTTTGAAAGATGTTTATGGTTGTCTTTGTTCGAGGAGAAGAGCATTTAAGATTGTGTTACAAAGATAGAGAAGAAAGTTTGCATTTCTTTTCTTTGTCAAAATGGATGAAAAAAGATGTTAGTGCTTTTCTGTTATGATACTTTGTATACATAGGAGGATGACATGGGTCTTATATGATGATTGCATGTCAATTGTTGATAAATTCTCTATCAGGAATAAACACTTTAGCACCGTGTGTAATAGACACCCGAACACCATGCAATCAACATGTGCTCGACACATTTGTGTAACACGATCGATACTTTAGTACTATATAACCGATGCACGCTCGATACCTCGGAGCTACGTAAAACAACACATCCACATCATGTTACCAAATCGACTAAACCGTTATTGTATCACTAGACTTAACACAACATGATCATAATCAAAGTCAAGGTAAACACACCCTCATAACTAATGTCGATTACAGGAGTAATGCTTCCAAGAGCCTATTAGAAAATATTTTTACGTGTGTTATCCGCACACTTAAATATAACTTTAAAGTTCATTAGCTTCCGAGAGCCTATTATAAAATCTTTTTACGTGTGTTATCTGCACACTTGAATATAACTTTAAAGTTCATTACGAATCATTCAAATCCTAGACTACATTTGGTATGTGAGAGACATTTGTTGGAACTCTCTCGACCTAATTTTTACAAAGCTTAACACTCTTAGAGTCGAATAAATTGATAACAAACCAATATCGAGAAATAAAGATCACGGTCGGTTCTGAATAAGCTTTTAGCTCGAATAATCAAGAATAACTTAATAATAATATATTTTTTAAAAAATATTCGACTAGCTCAATTATTTACTATCAAACAAAAAATAATAATGAAATAGGATAATAAGGCCATTTTAGGTTTTGGAGCACTCCTTGTAATCCACGGAAAAAATTGGCATGATGCCCCCCCATACATCGATTCATGCGTGATTCATAACAATTCACGTATAAGATATGAATTTATTTATATTTTCCTTTATTATATATACTAAGTTACTAACAACCATCCCTGTTTGCTTTCCTCATGCACAAAGATAACCCCCCTTGCATCGGGGCGTTAAATTTTAGAGGTAGGGGTATTTCGGTAATATAATGTTAGATGGAGCCGTTCTTTTCTTAACCCAATTCCGTTCCCCCTCTTCTAAATCTCTTCCTCTCCTGCAAACCGCTACATTTCTGTCTCGTCCGCCTCTTCACGTCTTCCAGGCGCCGTACCTCTCGCTCTGTTCGGAGGACGAAAGATTGAAGTAGAACCGCGTTTCTGTTGAAGGACGCCGCCATCGATGCGCCTCTCCGAGACCCCTATGCCATCTGTCGAACGAATTGAAGCGAAGCTGCTCTGTGAATCTCGTTCGGCGTCAGACATGATGAGGTTCGCTGCGATCTTTGTCTGCATCCCTCTGCTTCCGTGTTCGTCTGATGGGTCCCAACTGGCAAGCTTCTTTGCTCTTGTTCTTCGGAGGCCTTGTTGCTTGGGACCGATGTCATCTTCTGCCTTGTGATTGACTAGATGTTCGGTCGGAGGCGGATGCCATGGATGTGGGGGAGCGTTTCTCCAAATGGGGGGTGGGGTTTTGCTTTCCATGTATATTTTGTCGGACCTCCGATGTCCTCTGCTGGTTCTTAGGGCGCTCTCATAGCCCGTAGTGGGCTTTGCGATCGAAGAACCGCGAGGTTTTCATTATGGATCGCCAAATGTTCCACCTTTTCTTCCTCTTTTGTTTGTTTTTGCGCTGTTTGGATGAGTCGGCCCGTCTCATTGTAGATTTTTGTGGTTTCTGATCGATGTAGCGCGGTTTTAGTGTTCTGGTTGTCTTTCGCAGAGAAATGGCACGAGTTTGCTTCTTTCTTTGGATTTGAGTTGGTTCCGTGCTTTTCACTTGTTGCGCTGCCTAGAAACTGCGAGCACCGTCATCTGCTGCTTCATGTCGCGCTGCTCTTCTCTTCTTATATTCAGTCAAGGAAAAATCTTCAGTGTAACGTCCGCAGTTTGTAAGAGAAGATGTGCCTTGTAGATTAGTCTTCGTTTTCCCCCGTTTCTGTTCTCAATCGAGTTCGAAGGATGTGTTGCAAGTATTTTCTCAAGGAATCAATCGACGCCTCCATTGATTTGAGCGAAAAAGAACCAACTCTTTTGCTTTCAACAGATTTGCAATCGACGGATCTATACTTGGTTTCCTTCTCCCTGTGGACGATCGTCGTCTTCTTCTCATGCTATCTATGGGAGTTGTATGTTACCAGCGTAGATCTTTAAGGTTTGTTGATGTATTGGGTTTAAATTGCATCCCTTAACCTCTTCGTCTTTCTGCATCTCAGGTACCAGAGAGTAAGCAGCCCGGATGTCCTTCCCCTCGGCAATGGCAAGAAGCACAGCTTGAGAACCTCCAAGGAAGACGACGCCGATGAAGCTGGCAGAATCGCAAACCATTCCCCCTCGGAAGCCAAATCCTCGAGGTCGAGATCCGCCTCCTGGTCGGCCAACCCGTCACCGACGAGAGACCACCATTTGCCGCACATCTCCTACCAGGCGCAGTCTGACGCCGGACCGCTCCTCACTTCAGGCTCGTTATTTCCATTCACCTCCGCCGGACCAGCGACAGCTGAGAACCACCACCACATCGACGGGGTGGGCCACGGCGGAGGCGGCGACGTTCTCCTCCGGTGGGGGCATAAGAAGCGGTCGCGGGGACCGAGAACGGAGGGCCGTGCAGCGGCAGCGGCGGCGGCGGCGGCGGCGGCTATGCCACCGCCCTGTGGGCCGTACTCCAAAGTGGGTTACCTCAGGCCGTCCACGCCCGTCCGTGCTGCAACGGCATCTCTTGCCAACAGCCGGTAAGCGAGACCCCCCCATATCCTTCTTCTTCTTCTTCTTCTTCTTCTTCTTCTTCAAGGTTTCACGCAGCGTTTCCTTGTCGCTCTTGCGCATCAGAACTGCGTGATGTGTTGGTGGGGACACAGTAAAAGAAAAGCTTTCTTTTTCATCCCTCCGCTGCCATTCCTCATCTTCCACCCTACGTTTACTGACGAGAGAATAGCCACTGATTTCTTCCATTTGGATTTGTGTTCTTGGTTGTCGTCCATGAGCTTTCTGTGACAAGTACCCTCTCCTTTTTCTGGTTTTGTGTTCAACCTCCTTTCTGCGGTCAAGATCAGCAAAGCCTCTCTTTCCTATTCTTTCTTATCTGAAGTGGGCATCAAAGTAAAAGACCCCTCCACCACCAGTTTTGTTCGCCGCACCTACCCACCTCCCTCTGCTGTCAAGATCCCTCTTTTTTGGTTTCCTTCATCTTCTTGCAACTTGCAATGACCAGGGCCGTGGAGGAGCGATCGGGAGGTGCACCACGATCCGAAAAGCGCTTGCCGCAAGACCCACTCGCGAAGGCGAATCTGGATGCGGAAGCCGGCGGCGGCGCCGCGACGGAGAAACCGAGTCTGGACCGTTTCATGTGGCCGCGGATCTACGTCTCCCTCTCCAGGAAGGAGAAAGAGGACGACTTCTTGGCGATGAAGGGGACGAAGCTTCCCCAGAGGCCCAAGAAACGGGCCAAGAACATCGACAGGTCTCTCCAGGTACAAACGACGACGAGTCCTATTCATCTTAAGTTATTCTACCGTGGTGTAATTGTTGGGTGGGTGGGTGCAGTATTGCTTTCCAGGGATGTGGCTGTCGGACTTGACGCGGGGACGGTATGAAGTAAAGGAAAAGATGCGTGTGAGAAAGGTATTCTTTCGAACTTACTTTTCCTATTTTAATTGACATTCTACATTATTACTCGTACTTTTTCATGTTAGAAATAGTGACGGAACAGAGAATCAAATAGGCCTTTTTCGTTGTTGCATTATTATATCACTCTCTTAAAGAAAGCAAAGCTTAGCTGGTAGTAGATCATGAAAGACACCTGATGAAATCAAGTTAGAGCTGCTGTGGTGGTGGTGGTGGTGGTGGTGGTGGTGGTTGTGGTGATGGATTGGGTAATGGTGTCGAGTAGTCTTCTTTTTCCCTCTCTTTGGGTGGGTGATCTCACGACTACAAAATGGGCTCCTGTTTACAGAAGCAAAGGGGGTTGAAGGGAATGGAGAGCGATTCCGAGTGATGGCTGCGGGAAGCGGAACGAGCCGTGTTGATCCGAAGAAATGGAGGGCGGGGGCGCAAACAAGGCAGGAGGATGCGGGCGCAAACATTGCCCGCTCGAAGTTGTGCTTCTTGTTCTCGTTTTTTTAGGTGTCTCCGGCTTTTTGGCTCTCGTGTTGTCCTGACTCCTCCCTTTGCACAATCTCAAGTGTTTTTGGTTTGGTTTCTTTCCGAGAGCTAGCGGGTGCATGGGGGCCCCGCCGCCCAGGGGACGATAGCTTCTCAAACCAACACAACTCATTGGCACATCCTAACCGATGAACCAGGTTGCGCAACCAAATGTGGCATAGATGGGTTTTTCGTGACACCGCAAATAATTTTGGGAGAAGATGGTTGTAATTGGTATTCGGAATCAAACACACTATTATTGGTTTGAGCGTCATGCATTTCGAATGTAGATTTTCCTACCAAAACAATCGACAACAGAACATGCTAGGAGGCATCGCGTATCCTAAAACAAGCAAGAATTGCTAACCATTACTCTTTTATCTACCCCTCTGCTCGGTTACAAGGTTTCAAGAAGAGTTTCCCAATACAAGTCTAAACCCCTACTACCGCTATCAACATAAAAAAGAAAAAAGATCTCGAGCCAATGCACGGCTGCTTTTCATCTTGCCCATAAAGCATTACTGAACCATACTTAACCAGACAAATGGACAACCTCAATAAACCATTATCTAGTCTCCACCACAGAAGAAACAAAAAAAATAGTATGTGCACCCTTCATATGGCAACATATAGTTTCTCTTGCTTGTGCCTTCAACATGACCGCGCAAGCCACATACCATCTGTCCCTCACTAGTGTGAATGTCACATAAAAAAGCCAGGTTATTTATAACCAAGATTAGCTATAATCCAAATCAAATGGTTTCGTCAGGGTGGACCTATAGTTAAGACGCCAATAATCTACTACCATACTTGCTCATCAGAAGGACCATAACACAGCACTAGAAACCTATTATTCCACTCAAGGGTTTACAGTAAATTACACATTCAGCATGGAGTTCCCAAGCCAAATTAATCAAACAATATACTGAGCCAATTGTAACCAAATTTCAGTTACAAGCAACATTTGATTTTGCCAACCTGCTAACATTGTTACTAGATGTCGAACATAGTATTTATTTGACTTAGAGCTTTCAGCCACACTTTTACACCCCATTTAGTACATCAAAAGTGAGTCACGACTAAGATTTGATTTATAAAAATCTAAAAGGTGTATTATTGTTAATTTCAGTTTAAACATTTTGAGTCAATGATTCAAGTTCTTAATAAACCAATTATCTCATCATGTCAGGTTGTGACAATTGATATCAAAACCGATATAGTATTAGGGCATTGTGAGGGACTCCACGGGTCAAAGGTTACATCACGACATGAAATCATCACTAGGTTAGACCAGAACATCAAGCAAGTAGAGCTCACATCTTATCGAAAATGGACTAAGACTAAGATTGGTTTACAAGAGTCTAGTAGATGTAATACTATTAACTTTCAAGTTAAGCATTTTTAGACATTGATTCAGGTTCAACAAAGTTATCCTACACACACATCCCTTACCCACCCCCGCTACTTAAAAGCTTATATAGAAACCCAACCAATGATACTATATGGTACAAGGGTTAACAACAACATCGGATAGGAAAAAATTATATCAAAATCATATTTCTTTCCAAGCATATTTCCACAACAAATCAAAGAACAAAATAAGAGGGAATTCAACCACAGATGAGAATATTATATCAAAATCATATTCTTTTCAAGAATTTTGTGCATGATTTCACAAAAAGAAAAAGTATTTAAGAGCGACTACATGTCACATAAATCAAGTATTGACATTATATAACCTATCATAAAAAGCTCTAAAACACAATATCGGAAGCGTATTTGCTAATTGACCCCTAAGCAGAAGGATCCTTTTGTAGCAACAAAAAAGTTTCAGACACAAATCACAATACCAAGGTCTACCTTTGAAGACCCGAAATGCATAAGGTCCCATTTGGCAGGGGAGAGAAGACGACGAATCACATACAACTCCCAGGGTTCTAAGCGGGGAACCAAGTTCTAACAGGAATTTCCATTTTGGATCAGGCTGCATTTTTCCAAGTCCCAACATATATTTTGCTAGATTCCAATCTGTTTTGTGTCAGATTAGAAAATTTTGTGCATATCTTATGTTTGTCATGGAATTTTTAAGCCATCATCCATAAGATTACTAAATCCAACAGGAATTTCTAAGCTGACATGTTTCAGTAGAAATTCCATGTGAATTCCAAAAAACAATTAGAAAATTGCAGGTGTACTCAAATTCTGAAACCCTCATAGATACCAACAGGTAACAGAGATCAAAACTACACCTTCCGTATATCAAATTAGCCTAACACAACATCATCACAGACAAGCATTACAAGATTTCAGAGTTACTGCAGCATGATCATGCAAAGGTGAGAAACACATGTAAACATGATTAGCTTGAAGCATCCGACACATCCATCTTATGATAAATCATGATACTAATCAACGAGAAATGAAGTGCCATCAAAATCGAAATACTAGAATATAGAGTCTCAGCAGGTCCACAACTGTCTCACATTTGATAGGGAAAATTGCAGTAACATTAGCGGCATTACCGATGGAACTAAATAGCGAAGGCTTCTATAGATTAGAACCTGAGCTTAGTGAAGAACCATCTATTCTTGCCGGTCTTGAAGCGCTCCTCAAGGCGAGACTTGGTCTCCTTGCAAGCGGAGACCTTCTTGTCGCGGGACTGGAGGGAATCGATGGTGACGACATCCTTGAGGTCGACGTCGAGGGTGTAGCGGGTGGGCATGATATGGCTGTAGTTCACCAGCTTCAGGAACGACTTCACCCGCGACTTCTTGGCCGTCTTCTTCGCTGAGTCCTTGCGGATAACTTTCTTCGGGTACTTGGCGATGCCGGCCACCAGGCAGTGCCCGTAGGGCCGCTCCCGCGTGCCGTCGTCGAAGGCCCGCACGATCACCGCCTTTCGCCCGGCGAACCGCCCCTGCAGGATGATCACCGCCTTGTTCGGCTTCAGAAACTTCACCATCTTCTCTTCCTTCCTCCTCGCCGCCTCCCTCAACTCCTGGGAATGGAAACCCTAGCGAGGCCACTGTTTTATGGTTGGTAGTCGCTTAGGGTTTGGGGCGCGGTTGGACCGGGTTTAATCGAACGGTATAGTGGACCATCGGTCTGACGCTATGGGCCGGGCTCAGGAGAATTATATCCTTTTAGAATATTGTAATCATGTCATCGAAAGAAGAATCATCTTTTATGGAGGTGAAAATTAATTCTATGAATTATTTCGATGGAAGTCCACTGAAGTCATTTGGGTTTTCTTAGTTCGATGGAAGTCCAACATTAAATCTCATTGTGATGGTGGAATACATGAAGGTACTCCATATTACAAACTATTAATTATTATGCTTATCACTAATTGGGAAAGGAGAAAGTATGAAACTGAGAAAGAAAGATATGAAAATGTGTGGATCTCTTGAAGTATTGATAATGGATCTCACAATTAGATAATTTGATTGCATATCATATATCGTTAGATTTCTTGTTAACTCGACATGATTGTTGAATGCCATATTCATGTCGACCGCTTCGATACCATATTTGACACCAACTATCTCGATATATAGTCGACTCATTCGCTTCTTTAACATAAACCTAGTTGTGATGCTTGATAATTCAATAATTCTCACGATCGAATAATAATTAATAATTTATTATTATTATCTCTATATAATAATTATCCACTTAATTATCTTGCATCTTAAGTCCGTACCATTAATTCAAACATCCTAGAAATTTTTATCGGATATACTCCCCATATTATTTTTATAGGATCCTCTTTAAAATCTTACATCTTTTGACACACGACTTAGGATAAGTTCAAATACTCAACTTTCAAATTTGATATATTGAATAATTATAATATGTCATAAAAATTATAAATTTGATGATATGGATTATAGTGACATAATAGAGGGTTTTTGCTAACATATTCTAAATCGACTTGTTTAGCTTCTGGATGATAGAAGTGAAAAAACATCTAGGATGTGAAATGAGATTTCTCCTTTTTTTTTTCTAGAGTGAGTAAAACACACATTCTTCCTCACCAATAGATATACAAGGATTCTTAGTACAAGTAATGTATATATTTGGTCCTGACATCCTCATCATTGTTATGTGCTGATCTTTTGAGATAATTTATTAATTTGATGAGATTGAATCATTTATCTTTTACTGACCAACCAATTAACATCTTTCATATCTTAATTATTCTTTTATATCTCTTTAGTATATAAGTATTTTAGGTTGACTTAATTTAAAATCCAATTTTAACATATAGAAATAGGCACATAATTGATACCTCGAGGTTATGTAATTGGCACTTTAGCCATATCTCGATATTATGTAGTCAATACCTTAATGTCATATGATTATCACCTCAATGTCATGTAATTGATACTTAGGTGTTACATGATCAGCACCTCAACACATTATGGCTAATACAAGATAAACAACACCTTAGTGTCACGTGGCCAATACATGGGTGCCATGTGATTGGCATCTCAACCTGCTATAATTGATATTTCAACACCACATAAGTACCATCTTAGTGTCATGTGGACGATACCCTAACATGCTATAATCATTATCTTAGTATCATGCAATGGACATATCGATGTCATGTGAACGATACCTCAATACAGTATATCTCAATACTATATAGTTGACACTTTGGTGACCTCAATATGTGTACCACCTTTGTTTACTGTCTTCCATAAACAAAAAGTCTACCGATTACACTCCATGTCGAAGGAACTACAAAATCAATAATAAGATATACTCTGATGCAGGAAGTTGACTTTTCCCTCACCAATTGTTTCATATATTTTATATGAAGATCAAAGTGGTTCCTTCCAAGAGAGTGTAATTTTATATTCGGTAGCAAGTTGCATGATATGTTAGTCACCAATCGCTCTCACACTTTCAAATGACTTCGAAATCTCATGTCTTTCATACACATTCATCCACACATTTGCTGCGTCTTATCCAAATGTAATGTCTCGTCATGTCTTCTCCATTCCCATCGCAATCTACCATTTCGTCAAACACCAGTAGCTCATCACTTCCATTTTGATCCGTTCGCCAACGCGACGTCAACACTGTACCTATTTATGATTCGTATTACCAAATGGATTGAGCGTGAAGCACGCGTCGTGCTTTGGTCCCCTCCAGGGTGAAGTCGGCCATCTCATCTCATTAAATCGAGTTGCCTTGTCCGCGTCCGTTTGGAGCGGGACACGTCACGGGGACGGATGTCAAGCTCCCGCACATTTTAAATCTATGCGCGAGCTCGATAGCCGTCCGTTTAAGATCGCCTCGTCGACCCGACGCCGCAGAATTGCAGAAACGCATCAAAACCCCTCGAGACACGCGGGCGGAGGGCGCGTGCGGCCCCACGACGTCCCCACTTCCCTTGTCCCCCTCACGTGACGACGTTCGGATCTCCTCTCCTCCCACTCTCGGATCTCCACCGTACATGGCACGATATGGTGGGTCCCGCTGAAATGGAACGGCTGGATCTGCGGAGAGGTGAGAATCGTGAGAGAGAGTCGGAAATCCGATTTCCGATGGGCTTCTTTGGAATTTCGTTGGACGTCGGCAAGGTGCAATTTCTATATCTATTCATCTTTTCCGAGGGCGCTGTTTTCTCGAACTCGGTCCCGACGGATCTCCGCTCGCTGTGGTACTGTTGGTGAGAGAGAGGGAGAAGAGGGAGATGCAGACCCCTTTGATCGCGGGAGAGGGCAGCAGCAGCAGCGGCGCCGGCGGATGGCGAGGTGCCGCCTACCAAAGGCGGAAGTCCGTTCCGCGGAGGTCCGACGCCATAACTTACGGAAACAACTACCAGAAGGCCGCAGCTCTCGTTGATCTGGTTCTTCTTTCCTTCTCTCCTTTTCATCATACCTCGTTTAATCTGTCTCAATGCATTCTCGTAACTGTCGATTTAATTTCCATCTTCTTGAACGAATGGCACGCAAATGATGCAGTGGATAGGATTTCTTTTCATGGCAAAATTGATTAGTAAGATCCTACTTCACCATGATTTTGGTTTCTTAGTTCCCTATAGATGCTTTGATCAGCTGTCGAGGTGGAATTTACTCTCTGAAATTTACCAGCCCATATTATCTTCTGTCATATCGCTGATGAAGTCGAAGCCGCTGCAATGGGATTTTCATTTCATTACGGTGGTTCGACTCAAATGTTTTGATATATTGTGATTGGACAATGCAAACGAGAAGGGGATCTGATCCTACTTGTTAAGTTGTGAATTCTGGATATCATTCTTTCTTGCAAAGAATGTTCAAAAAGCTATTTGAATAGCTGCCGTCCCTTATCTTGGAATTTGGATGGCAGAGCATCGCCATCACTAATTAGAGGACTGGTTATTTGATCCCTATCACGCACAAGCTGTCCATTTTCTCATTTCTATGGCGGATGATCCCTCTTTGCGGGCTTGTTTGCTTAATTAATTTGAACAAGTCTATACCTTACTTCAGCTCTTGCAGCACAAGAAATTGCAAGAGTTGCAGAGCTAAACTGCCACCTTAGATTGTGGCAATCTAGATTAATTAATTGTGCATAGGGCTCCCGCTGCAATCTAGATCTGAATTATCCAGTGTTCAATAATATAGCTTCGGTGTGAGTGATCAATACTAGCTCAATTGGTGTTTTCTTGATTAAGTTTCAGCACACTCTTCCTTTTACTTTTCTCATGTCTCCATTGCTTTTGCAAGCTATTGAAATTATCTAGTATTCCCTTCAAATTCAATTTGGATATTCAATGTTGACATTCATTAGATGTCAAGGTTGTTATCGTATTATGGATCTTCAACAGTTGTGCTGATGGCTAGAGTAAAAAATTTGAATATCCGTATCAAATTCATTTGTGAAGGTACTAGTAATGGGCTTAAGACTAAATCAGAAGGTTTTCCTTCAACTCAATTTTATTCTTTTTTTTTTTTTGCAGCTTTGATATACTTCAAATATTTATACTCATTTTTGCAAATAAGCTCCGTCACTTATGAAGCATGCTGTAGAGATTTTTTGTTTTAATATGAAATAGGTTAGTTTTAGATTTTTCACTGATGTAAATTATGAAAAAGTTCTCTGCTTTCTGAATTTTCTCAGATTGTACTGCTTATTCATGTTCAAGTGGTTTCAAACTTTGAATGGCCTATGGGGCTTCTTGGAAAAAAAAGAAAAAATGAAAACAAAACTAAAGACATGCAGCTTCCTTGAGATGTATATGAATGTCCCTCATTAGTTTCTTACTTAATCACTCTAATATCTTTTAACTGAAAATGGATGGCAAGATACCAGGAAAATATGTGAAACCAAAGATAAATCAATATTAATGTTTGTCAAGATATTACTTAACTGACAATGGTGAGCCACAATGCCCCCAGTATGTGATGTTTTCCCTGAAACCATTAAACAATTTCTGATACTACAAAGTGATGTTGGAGATGCTGTTAACTTCAACCCTGTTGCCAACGAAATGCATCAGATTATATCACATTTTCTGGATTGGTCTGTATTGATCCAATCTGAGTCCAGTCTAGTCTAGTGATCCGGTTCCCTTGGTCTTCTCGGTGGATTGCCAAAGAATTTGCTGGAATTAGGCTGATCCTTTCTAGAAGAGGTTGATGATTTTGTGCTGATCTTTGACTGATTTAGCTACAGTTGTCCTCCTGTGGTCAAAAGTCCTGAAAGTTGAAGAAATATGAACATAGATGAGAAAAAAGAGGAAGAAGTGGTAAGAGGACTGAAAAGAGGAGAAGAGAGGGAAGAGGGGGAGATAAACAAGTAAACAAACAAACAAACCCCTAACTGTGATTTTCTTTCGCTCCATCAGTATAATATTCTCTCAACCATTTTCTTTTCTCTTCTCTTATTACTTTTATTTTTGAAGTATTTGTTGGTTGGTCCTATTATGCTGATGCTATCGGATTCTTCCCAGTTTCAGATACCATAGTTAAATTTGATCCCAAACCTATAACCCTGGACCGCATGCAATCAATTTTCTTGGCTTCAGTGCTGTTGCAGCAAATTTGGCTCTGCATCATCTGAAAATTGCACTGAAATGTTAATACTAAGTTTTCTTTCTGTTGTCTTGTAATACCATTATTCTATGAATTGTTGTTGATCTGTTTATTGCAAATACCAAGTTGTTTGCCCACTCTGATACTGGGAAAATCTGACTTTAGGAATTATTTGTAAGATGCATGTTCTTTCCACTAGCAGTTTGATCTGCCGTAATTGTTAGTATTCACATTTTTCCTCTTACAGGCAGAAGATGGTATTGGTCTTCCCGAGGAGATTCTAAATGATACAAGATTCGAAAAGGCTGCAAAGTTCTATTTTGTCTACATTCGCTTGGATTTTCTATGGTCACTTAATCTTCTTGCCTTAATTATACTCAACTTTCTCGAGGTTAGTTGTGAGTTCTGTCTTCCATGTGAATCTTTTCTCCTGTTTTGTTCTGATCGGATGTTCTACATGACATAGAAAAATAGCAACTTTCTGTGAGATCTATGATATTTTGAGCATGCTAATAGGCCCTTGCTTAATCTTGACAGTTAATTGTCCGCTAATATGATATTCTACTTATTCTTGGTTGATAATTTCGATGGATAATTTGTACTATCAATTTGCAGAAACCTCTATGGTGTGCAAAGTATGGCCACTATTCTTGCGAGGACAGAGAGAACTTTTTCCTTGGACAGCTGCCTTACTTAACCAGTGGCCAATCACTCACTTATGAGGTAGATTCCATTGGGCAGAAGTTGAACCATTTAAAGGGGCTCATTATTGAACCACAGACTTTTTTTTTTACCTCGTAGGCTAATGTTGAACTGGCATCATTGTCTGATTTGTTTCGTGACTATTCCGATAATTACTAACATTGGTGAAGTTCTCAGCTGATATAGTTTGCTATAGTCGAATAGTGAAAATTTGGAATGGTTGAACTTTTCTTTGTATAATATGAACGTGATTATCCATCATCTCTTTCACCATGATTTGGCTATTAGACATGTATGCTTTACCTCACACTAATTTAATGTCAGAGATCTTTTTGAATGACAATTTGACATTCTAACATGTTCTTTCCCTCTTTCTTATTTAAAGCATATTCTAGGGAACTGATAATTTGGGTTCTTATCAAGGAAAGGGATGTTGGCATGTCAGCACAGTAATGACACATTGCCATGGTTCAATGCCAACAAAAGAACCAGGCTAGCATGCCCTTAAACCAATTGGCATGTAACATACCAGCATATGCCACTGGTTACAGTGGAAAAGAGGACAAATAATTTAAAAGCAGTGGATTCCAATTAATATCATAGTCCAAAAGTTAGAATGACATGAGTTCAAAAGAATACTTTGGTGTTTCCTATAAGACGTTTGAAAGAATAGTTAAAGGACCTAAATATAAATTGTCACGATCCAACCTAATGGGATAACTAGCTTGTCAACTTTGTTGAATATGAACCGCTAGCTCAAAATATTTAAGCTGAAATTTATAGTAGTACCCCCATTATACTCTTATAAGTCAATCTTAGTCTTAGCTCGCTTCCAATGTGAGACTAATTGGGGTGTTACAGTCTCCCCCACTTAAGAGCTTAACATTTTGGTCAAGGCCCAGCATAGCTGAGATTAAACCCTAGCACGGTGCATGTGAGGCATAGCCCAGTGATCATTTCACTCCTTGACGTGTAATCTGACTTCGTACATGGGTAGTCCTTTCCTACTTGAGCCCTTCACTATGCCGCAATACTTGGTCAGCTCTGATATCAATTATCACGACCTAACTTGATGAGACAACTGGCCTGTCAACTTCGTTAAGTCTGAACCATTGTCTCAAAATGTTTAAACTAAGTCTATAGAAGTACACTTCTCAGATCCTTATAAGTTAATCTTAGTCTTTGCTCGCTTCTAATGTGGGATTAATTAGGGTGTTACATAAATATTTTTTGCAAGCTGACTCAATGCGTCTAAACTAATTTAGTATTTGAAGGGAAATATCTAAAAGTGAAGGTTCTGGAAATGATGCGAAAATGTTAATAATTTACACCATTATTATTGACAGTGAGTCAGATACTGTTTTTCCTGTTTACTCCTTGAATAAGAAAGGGATTATTTGTAGCAAATAGATTAATGGTTAACGTATATTTCTTTTACTTCTATTGCTTCAATTTAACTATTCTTCCATCTTTTTATTCTCAAACAATTTCAGTCTCATTCCACATCGTTCTAGCAGTATGATGTGTCCACACACAATTGGCACACCATAGGTCTTCATGCAGGTATCATGTCAACACAGTATGACAGACACCAAGTCAAAATCATGGTCTATCATTTTTATCTATCTAATATAGGGGCACAAGCTTCACACAACACATAATTTTATCATCACGGCATGACATGCTTAACAAGGGGGTGAATGGCTGCACAACCAATCCATTATTATTACAAAATATGCTATTACTTTGTATGGCTTCCCTTATTGATGGCACCCCCATGCTTATCACCTTTGGCATGGTATGCTGCATCCGATGGCATGGGTGTCTGTGCTTATGTGGATCATTTGTTGTTCATTTGTTTATTAGACAAGGTATGCTTTGTTGGACAAGATGTCCCCAATATCCATCCGATACCAACTTATCTATCATGCATATACATGTCAAGGTTAATTCTTAGTATTTTCTTTTATTATGTGATACAAATAATTACATAATTTTGTTTCTTAAAAGATGACATGGAAGATCATGGTAGAATGTGATCGACTATGATAAGATTTGGTCTCCAAGCTGTTATTTATGAGAAACTTTGTCTCAATCCAAGTGTTTCAATTTATTGTATACTGTTAGCTCTGACCTTGTAGC
>NC_088352.1:11900000-11972500 GCF_036884655.1 Musa acuminata AAA Group | reverse complement strand
TAAGTTGAAGAAAAAAAGAGAATACAGTAACTTTTTCACAGCCTAAATAAATAAATAAATAAATAAATAAATAAACAGCTACTTGTCTGGATCTCTGCTGGCTTCCATTACCTCCACCCCTCTTTGGTAGCAAGAGGTGAAGCTCAAAGTAGGCCTCCTTGCCTAACAAAGAACTTGCCTCTTCGGTGCCTCTGATCTTCTTCTCCAATAGCTTGGAGGCATCATTTTCTATTCTTTGGCCTCCCGTTTAGTATTTGAGTTTTGATGAAAACGAGTTAGCTGTGACATGGCAGAAACATCAAGGGATAGATTTAACAGACACCCTAATTGCTGGATTTAATATCAAGTTGTAATCCAGCTCAGCTATTTGAAGTTTAATCCACATTCATTATTCAGTTAAGAACCACATTATTCAGCTCAGCTATTTGAAGTTTAATCCAGTGAAGCCTGATTCAGTTCAAACTCCCATGTTCCATGTCTCATACATCCTTTAGAATAAGATGCTTTTAGGGGAATCTTGCTTAAAACTAAAATCCTTGGGGTACCCTGTAAAATTGTTACGTTAGAAGGATCATGTTGAAGTTTGAGGTGATCATCAATTATCAAAGAATCTACAAATGCCTCTTGATATATGCTGACTGTCATGCATCAAGATGGGGGTTCCATCATGCACACCAAGGTAGTCACTTTATCAGGTTTAGTGGCACATCAGAACCTTACAGTAGGTATCAAGGTTATATGTTATATGTTAACCTTACAATAGGGACTTGAGTAGGAAAAACCATAACACCAATACAGTTCCATGCCGAAAATAAGATGTGTGACTTGCTACTTGCAATTTTATCTTTAAGCATCTTTTGGGTAGGTTAACAAGTCAGTCTACAGAAGTCATTCAGCTAGTAGACTGCTAGTGGTTTGATTACAAACAGGATTCCATTGAGTCATGTTTAACGACATAGCGACATAACTTTTTGTTTTCAATACAACAACAACAAAGCATAAAGTCCCAAACTCCGAACTATTTGGGGAAGTTTTTGTTTTTAATGATGCCATTAAAAAATTTATGGGCCTCCTTTCTGCAAAAATCTGGCAGTCTTTTGTAGAGAGCTTTTATTCCAGGTTTTATTTGCTGCTATTTTCAAGTAGTCTGCGAAGGATCAAAGTTTAATGGTTCAGATTGACATCTGAGGCAGCTAGGGCAACTAAAGAAACCCTTTTGAAACAAAAACTGTACTATGAATAAATTACTATGTTATGTGATTGTCACCATGCTCATTTTTTGGAATTAGAATTTAATATTATGCTTGTCACTGTACAGGAATTCGCGATGGTCATGCCTTTTTTTCGTCCTCTATGTGCTGTTGGGTGTTTATTTCCTTACAAATCTTATTCTTGCTGTTGTTTATGATAGCTTCAAAAAACAGGTATTTCCAAGATTTTTTGTTGAACTTTTGAAATGTATATGTGTTAGATCTATATGCTATATAAAGATTTTGCTAATATTTTGATCAACAATTCTCGGTTGTGGTATGACTTCTTTTTATAGCTTGCAAAGCAAGTTCTTCAGATGGATACAATGAGAAAATCCATTTTGGAAAAAGCATTCAGTCTTATAAATGTTAATGTAAGTCTTCTTCCCTGTATTTTGTTTTTTAGTTCCTTTTCATAAAGAAAATTAGAACTGCAACCTTCCTCTATATTAAAACTTTTTTCAACTTGATGTACAAGATGGATCTGGTTATCCACTTGGTCAAGGATGGAGATACCCTTAGATATATACAATGCTATAATTATTTAATATATGAAACAGAAGAAATAGTGACAATATTCTAAAGGCCGACACCATCACCATTATATGCAAATATCATTACATCTTGATGGCTGTGACCGTCCCCCCTTAGTGAGTCATTTAATTCCATTTGATGGAAGTAATGAATCAACTATAATCTGTCCAAGTGCATAACAAGAAAACAATCATATTTATGCATAGAGTAGCCATGAATACTTGTGGGTTAAAGATGAACATGTTCAACAACCATGCAGAATATGATTCTGGTAAATGGGCCATGCAACTATGATGGATGACAGCTAGATTGTTTTGAATTTTCATAAAATGATTAACTTTTTTTTCCTATTTGTACAATTAAAAGAATGTGAAATGTCTTGGTGGAAACCTTTATAATGAAGAAAACTTGACAGGTGTAATTTTCAAGTAATTATTATCTCCATAAAGCATGTATGATATGCATGTGCTATGATTAAAGTACTTGATTATAATTGCTTACTTTATTACATGGATGTAACATTCATTCTTTCTAATGTTTTACCATGTGTAACAGTGAGAAAGTGGTGGTCCTTTCTATTGGCTACTTCAGTTTTCACATGTTTAATCTTTGTTATTTGAACACCAAATCCAGGGTTTTGTGAACAAGCCACAGTGCAGTCGTCTGTTTGAAGAATTAAACAAATATCGGTAAGAAGTACTCCTGTACTTGTGGTCAGTCTCACTCATTTTCATCTAAATGTCATTGGGTAACAAATATCATGTGAGAACTTTAGACTATTTTGCTAATGTAAGTGTTGATATATATACAATTTTCCTTTTTTCCTGTAATACTAGAATGCTAGAATCAATGTTCGCCGTACCGTACCATACCGACGTTTTGACCTGGGCTTGGTATGGTACAGTACTGGTGTACCGGGCAGTACATCAGGGCGTACCAAGCGGTACACTCTGGTGTACCGAACAATTTTATACTTTTTCATATTATAGCAGTGCTACAGTATAGTAGCACTGTAGCGGTACCGGGCGGTCTGCGTACTGGTAACTTGTCGGACTGGTACGTACCGCCCGGTACGGCGGTACGCTTCGGTATGGCAGACCTTAGCTAGAATACTGAATATAGTTCATGTATTATTTTTTTAAAAAAGGTACTTGGTGCACAAGGCTCTAGCCAATACGAGGTTTGGGGAGGATCGATATATGTAGCCTTACCAATAGAAAGATGTTGATTTTGTGACTCGAATGAGAGAGGCTGT
The DNA here is from genome assembly GCF_036884655.1 of Musa acuminata AAA Group. Taxonomy (NCBI): domain Eukaryota; kingdom Viridiplantae; phylum Streptophyta; class Magnoliopsida; order Zingiberales; family Musaceae; genus Musa; species Musa acuminata. The sequence continues at coordinate 11,969,461 of NC_088352.1, read as the reverse complement.
GTGCTTAACTTAAATCTTTTATTGGTCATAAAGGAGCAACCTTATTATTGTCTTTTTACTAGTCACAACAGAGCAACCTTACCGTTGTAACAAAGGCTTGCCCTCAAATACCAAGAATTGTAATTTTGGTCTGTACCGGTGTACTGAGCCCTACTTGGTACGATACATACTGAGGTGTACCTACGGTACGCCCAAAATCATCAAAAAACCTCCAAAAATATACAAAAAAATAGAAAAAAAGTTAGATTAGGGTTTTTAAGTTAGAAATAAATATAAATTTAGTATAATTTCAGTAAAAATAATGTAAATTAGGAACAAATAGTGCTATATATCTTTTCTGGGCTTTGAGGAGTAGTTTTATGGTACGTTCTGGATCATCCTTCTATTAATATTGAATTATCTACAAAAAAATTATTTAAATTATTAGATTACTTTTTATACAACTTAAACTTTACGATTAAAATGAATTAAATAATAAATCAATGGATATACTTGGTTCTATCATAAAAAAAAAAAGACAAGGCTCCACGGGCGGTGGATCGAGATCCTCAACCCTATATATCTGTATATTAATATGATATGTTTGTCGGACCCAATTCTGAAATTGATCCCACGACATAGTCTAAGACACCGTTTGCTATTGGTATATCAATATGGTGATGGTCGTAGTCTGATCATCATGAACAACATGTGTCCGAGGCGGCTCCTAAGGAACGGACGAATGTGGCATGTATTAATGCGGACTATAGAAAATGTTAGAACTTCTACTTTCGCTATTGATCTACTACTCTGTATCATATGATCGATCATCGTACTATTGCTCGAAGAAGCATGACCAATTATCATCGTGCTGTTGTTAGCTGTAAGATTCTCCATAATACGACGACTATGAATATGATGATCTAATCCATAAATTAGAGTGTTCTTCCTCTAGAAAGAGAGTACATACCACTTGATTAGAGTATTCTTCCTCTTAATCCTCCCAAATTAGTCTTCTAAATTTGATCTAATCTATAAATTGTAGTCTTGTTGAGTTTAGGAGAGTGAAAATGTGAAAATAAGTGAGAGATATGAGTGAAAAAAAGTTTGAGAGAGTTTAAGAGATTGAGAGAGTGAAATGAGTTAAAGAGGGGGGAGGAAAGGGTTTAAAAACCCTTTTCTAAGCCTCAAACGGTCAAATTGACTATTTGAAATAGGGCAATCTCACCCCTTAATCAATAACGATCGAAATATGATAGTTAGCGACTTGTACTGGTTGGTAACGGTCGGATTTCGACTGTTACCACCCGGTATAGACCTTATATTGCCCGGTACAGGGTCAAGTGATCGGTACTACTCGTATCAGGTGGTACGCATCGGTGCAGCAAACCCTGTCAAATAGATTAAATTTTAATATTTGACAAAAATTTGATGGACTTTGTTTTACAAGTGATGGATTAATTGCATGAATGCAACATTTTCAATCAGAGTAAATGATGGGGATTGTTGTTCTAAAATAGTAGATTGGCCTATTACCAATAGCTTGGCTCACGTATTTTAAACACGTGGGTAAGACCATTTCTTAATAGTTATTTAGCTTATAAATCTATCATTTCATGACAATTGGTATTAAGGCCAACCTAATGGTTTAACACAGCATATTTTTTTATTACTTTGGAATCGGTGCTCATGGATTGTTCAAGGGGCACATCAAGCTGCTAATATGGTGCTATACATCTCACATTTCTTCTAGTAAGGATAATTCTGTGTTATTTGTACTGTTTTAAATCTTGATGAGGTTGTCAATGCTATATGATGTGTTATTCATACTGTGTTGAATGAGGTTGTCAATCTTTTAAGTGGGAAGTAATGACACCTAATAATTCCTCATTAGGATCGGATGATGAGTATGATTAGTATATAGGACTAGATGAAGATTGGTTTGGCAAATTCACCGTTCTTCTAAACAATAATACACTTCTGTTGTGTGGCATTATATTCAATTATTGTTGTCATGCTATATGATTCTTTATATCTTTCTTAGGTCTTTGCCAAAAATTTCAGAAGAAGATTTTGAACTGATATTCAGTGAGCTTGATGATAGTGGTGACTTCAAGGTAAAAAATTTCCTCTATCTAGCATCTATTGATGCATGCGTACACATATATTTTATTAATTAAGAGATCTCTTTACCTAAAGCAAATTCAGAAACGTATGATTTTTGATGAATTCCGGAAAAATGGCATTTCTTAGTTGGATCAAGATACCTGATCTATTTACTGTTAAGAAACTGGTGAACATGTACACAGTTTAATTTAGCAGGAACCAGAGCAATTAAACATTATGGTTTGCTGGTGAAGTGCTGATATCATAAAGTGAGGGTTGTAGAGATTTAGGCATGTTTTGAGAATTTCACAGGGAAAAGTCTGATTCTTTTTATATGTGGAAAAAAGAAATAACGTGGAAAGAGGGATTGCAACCTACTAATCTTTATTGGTCTGTATGGCTTTTCCATTCTTCCATCCTCATGTTCATAATCTAACTTGAATAGATAATTTGTTGCAATCTATTCTTGGTTTCCTATGAGATATCATTACTCACTTCTGCCTTCATATATGCCAGATTTCCACATCTTCATGATTTTTTGCATCGCATGCAACATAACTATCTAACTCAATCTAATTTGAGTCAGCTGAGACCTATCAGATATAATATTCAAGAACTATCTGTAAGCACATCATTACTATCTACACAAGTACGTTGAGATACCTTTCTACATGACTTCCTCGAACTCTATTTTTGGTGTACAAAGACTACATTTTTCTAAGATGTAAGACCATGTAACTGCCTTGAGCATTTACTTACAGTTGACAGATCGAATGATTTAAAAATGTATTGTATGTCAATAAACCAATATGAGAATAACAGCTGAATCATCATTAGTTATTTGCTATGACACTTGATACCTAATTTAATGTGACATTAGATCGTTTGTCGTGGCAACTTCTTGTGCTATAACCAATAATTAGTGTATGCTGAACTCTTAATTTGTTCATTATAATTTTCTTGTAATGACAAATCTATATTATCAGTTTTGACTTTTGATATTCTCTCAAGACTTAGCCATCTAAAAATTCGCTTAATGTCACTTGTCATTCTCAGATTAATTTGGAAGAATTCACTGATCTTTGCAATGCCATCGCATTGAGGTTTCAAAAAGAAGCATCAGTAAGTCAATCTTTTTTGTACTGTTTTATTTAAGTTCTATATCTATGCATTATAAAAAGGATTTAGAATTAAATAAAAAATATTGATGAGATGCTGAAAGTTACTGAATCAGGATGCTTGTTATTGTCTAATGCTATTTTCTGTTTGCAGCCATCATGGTTTGAAAATTACCCAACATTTTACCGGTCACCTCCTTGTGAAAAGTTCAAGGCTTTTGTTCAGAGCCCAATGTTTGGATACATTGTGGCCTTTGTGCTTGTAGTCAATCTAGTTGCTGTTATAATTGAAACAACGGTATGTCTACTGATATTTCTTTGCATATTAATTTATTATTTGTGGTTTTTATTTCCATAAATACATATTTTGGCTGAATTCATCTAACAATCTACTGTCTAAAGCTTTTCTATTGAATACATAGTTTGTTTAGTTTGGAAAATTTGTATATATGCACTTGTTAAGGTGTCTAGCCTTTAAAAGTTTTAATTACATCATTTACATGTATACCTGTGAAAGTCATATTGTTGCATAGTTTTTGGGGATATATTTGCCAGCATAGAACTTTCATATTTACATATTAAAAGGACATATGTGCAAGAATCTAACTTCAAACTTAGATGGGTCAGCCGGTCAGTAACAAGTTGGGAATTTTCAGGAATATTTATGCTTGCACCTTGTAGTTTCACACCTGTATTCAATCTGTTTGCTGCACACATCGCTATCAAGTGATAAATGTGTGCTGTTTGTTACTGCATATTGTTATTGCATAGTTTCCTCTCTTTCATAATTATACTTTAAATGGACAGCCAACGCATGAGGCTCCTGCCACTGCTAGGTTTCACCTGCAGGCTATATTAGAATCTGTACAATTGATTCTGAACAATCTTCCACTTTGTGAACATCATGATAGCAAACTCTAAAACCTTGGATGAGTCACCAACTTTCTAAATAAATCAATGGTCTGTGGATGAGCATGATAAGAACCACCATCCTAGATAGGGATCCAAGGCAAGGACATGGATTGGCATTGCTTGCCATATCCGATTGATAGGACATGTAATTAACAACTCTATGTACGATATAAATAGGATAACTTAGATGCTTCTGTTATCTAATTGTGTTCTATCATTTTGTCATGAAAATAAATTTAAATTCATGGTAACTATAGTACAAGCAAGGGGTAAAATTTTTTTTTGTTGTTGGAATTTATTTTATGCCAATGTTATGGATGATTTTGTCTGCCACAGCTTGACATACAGAACAGCTCTGCCCAGATATTTTGGCAAGGAATTGAGTTTGTTTTTGGTAAGAGTTACATGAATTCCTCAACTGCACCTTTTTAGTTTTTTCCATTAATTATGTGAATGATTCTTATTTATTATGTGAACAATTGTTTTTACTTATTAGGTATGCGAATAATTTTTTGCTATTCTTATTGTTTCAATTCTTGGCATCATGACCATGTTATCTAGCTTCATATTCTTAAAAAAGACCTGCATATGGCATTGAATATCTAGTGCTTAAGAAGTCTTGTTTTGTGCTTGATGGGTAGAACATGCTGCCTCACTTGTTTTCCATTTGACATGGCTTGGCATTCTAATGCTTTTGACAGCAGTATTATAAGTATAGTTTTGTTTTCTAAGGAAAAAAAAAACTGGTGGGATAAACCCCACCAACAGAATTACTGAGATTGAGTACATAGGAATCACCTTGACAAGGGTCAAAACTTAGAACATCTTCAAGATGATGAGAGAAATCATTTATTAGGTAAAGGCCCAGTTGATTAATGCAAGTAGTTGTTATACTGTGCTTGTTTCATATTGTTGATCAACCTATTTCTAATTTTCTGAAAGCATTCTTCTGTGATATAATTTTAGGAATTTGGAAACTTCTGATTAATGGCAGCAACCAATGCACTATCACATCATAACATATTCACACATTTTAGGATTCATAAAGCTCAAATCAAGTTTTAAAATTAATGGCACTACCACTGATTGAGCATCTTGAGATAGCTATATTGTGCAAATGATATATGTTGGAGGATGCATTATCAAAAGTAGTGTGTTGGTCAATTTTACAGAACACATTGCACATGATTTAACAAGCGCTCAAGTTAGTTTTCTTTTTGGTTAACTTTATTGTTCTTTTGGTATTTATTGCAAATGATCATGTCAAGTTGTCAACTTTAGCTTCTGATCAAGGTATAAAAAACATAATATACAGATTTATGGAAAACCAAGTGTATTTGGTCTTATTGGTAGACAATATGGAATTTTTTCAACTTGAGTGAAAGAACTATAGGGTAACTGTATGATACATTATGGTTTACATTTAGATAAAAGACCATGTTAGTCATTATACTGTACTTGAAGATCAAATAGCTAATTTGATGACTAAAATATGGAAATCGGCATCATTATGTTTTATTGGTTTTAATGAATGTAGGTTCAGGGGCATAGTCTTGGTCAACTACTTGAAATTTTGGCCCAATTGGAAATTTGTGCTTACAATGAGCTGGCATTAGCTAAACACCTTCAGAACATTTTCTCTCTCATCTTTGTGTTTTACCCATCTTGTTATTCTAGTTACACCTTACTTACCGTGCTTTGTGGGCTTTTTCTTTAAATTTTTTTGGCTTCCATGTTGTAGATTTCTGACATCAATATTTCCATTCAGCAATTAGTCAGCCTTAATTTGTTGGATTCTCATTAAGTGCATACTATCTTACAGGGTGGATTTATGTGTTGGAGATGGCTTTGAAAATTTTTTCATTTGGATTTGATGCTTATTGGATGGATGGACAAAATCGATTTGATTTTGTGATTACATGGATAATTGGTAAGAATATTTATGCAGCAACTTTGGCAATCATTTGGGCGAATTTTTTGTTTATAGTCAAGCGTTGATATATGGACTTGTCTAGTTAACCATCAACCTTAGTTGTAATGCAACATTACTGTTGATTGATTATCATAACAAGTTTTCTTTTGGGTTCTTTTTGTGCACAACAACAACAAGAAAAAAATAGCTTGGTGTACGAGGCTCCCCCCAATATGGGGTTTGGAATGAGTTGATGTATTGTACGAGTACAACTATAATGTTCCAAGATGAAAACTCCAAACAAGGATTGCAATTTTGTACTTGTGTACTGTACTGATCCTTAGCCGGATTGACACACGTACAAACTGTTTCCAATACAATCGATTAATTTCAGTGTTCTGACATATGGTATACCAGTATGTATCGAAGAGGTAGAAGAAGAATAAGAGGTGATGGTGGGGGAAGAGGATGAAGAAGGAAGAGGAAGGAAGAAGAGGAGGTGGTGGAGGAAGAGGAGGAAGGAGGAAGAGGAAGATAGAAGAGGAGGCAGTCGAGGAAGGAGGAGCAAGAGGAAGGAAGTGGAGGCACCTAATTGTTCACCTTTGTAAATATTTCTTAATCTCTCTTAGTGGTATCTTTGAACAGCCATCCATCGATTTCAACGTTCTCATCTTAGCATTATGATCCATAAAGCATAGATAGCCTTATATTATGATGCTTGGATTCTTTTGTCCGCTATCACACCTGCGTCAACATTACATAAGATGGGTGTTCATATAAGGTTTTAGCTGGTTTCCCTTACAGCCATTCTAACTCTGTTGGACTCTTGGTTTGGTAAATTCAACCTACTCTGTCACCTACTAAGAAGAAAAGGAACAGCTGCAATGACTAACCAAAGCCAAGGAAGAAGAAGAAGAAAATAAAAAAAGAGAGAAGAAACTCTAACTCTGTTGGACTATATTAATTTGGTCAGTTCCAACCGGTCTGTCACCAAAGAAGAAGAAAAAGAGCAGCAGCTGCAATAACTAACCAAAGCAAAAGAGGAAAAAGAGAAGAGAAAAGGAGAGAAGAAAATATGAGGAGAAGAGAAGAGAATAGAAGAGACGAAATGAAGAGCAAAAAAAGTGAAGAGAAGAGAACAAGTAAAGTACCTAATTGGTCTCATAGTCACAAATATAGTTCGAAAATGCATGAAAAGTGAAAAGATTTAAATGTATCATTATAGGTTGCTATGTCAACCTTGATTAGACTACAGTTGAACTTAGACTTTATCCTGGACTTGGTCAATTTAAGTGTGATTGTACTAACACAAATGCATCAGATCCTCTTTGAACCTCAAGTACAAGACTTTAGAAATTTCTGTACAAGATTTCACTGAACACTCTTATTTGTTCACTTATTGAACTTCAGGATCAAGTTTGAGTCACTTCCAAAACCTTTTAAGTCATCACATGCTTCTGCCAAATTATCAACTTGTCTTCAGTGAGTAGTATTTGGTCCATCATTGCCTTTTGTGAGTTGAAAAATCAAGTCAATTTTTTAAAACAATTTGAACAGCATTATGGCAATTAAACTAAACTGAATTAGATGACTCAAGGTGCCGACGTTAACATATCTTGTTTATTAAGATTATCAGTTTTAAGTTTAATGACCTCATGAATATAGGAAGAACTAGTTTTGTTTAATTGAAGTACTTGTTTGAAGACTAAATAATTTAGCCTGCATATTTCTATTTGAACAATCTTTCTATCTCTCCAATTCCAGTGCCCCAATATCTGTTTATTGACAGTTTCATAATTCTTATGAAAGTTTGCTACTGACCTATTTTTTTAATTCAGACATGTATAATGCTATTTGTTTCTTCTTGGTTTGATAAATGCCACTCTCATTGTCATGTCTATGTGAAAAATGTGCTTGGTGTCTATATTTTACAGTTGTTGGAGAGACTATGACATTTGCCTTCCCATCCGTGCTTCCTTTTCTTTCAAATGGCGAATGGTAATGTCAGATAATGCCACAGATTCTTATTGTTTAGCTACCATTGTCATATTATAAGAAGACAGAAATTTTAGATCTGTTAAACTTTCATCAAGTATGATTGAATTTGGGATTAGTTTCATTTTCTGCAATTCAACAAGCCAGGCTGTTTATTTAACATACAAGAGTCTACAACTGGGAAGTGAGGAGAAGAGGTACTAGGACTAAAGACAGCAATGGATGGAACTTTTCTATGACTAATAATGTGAATAAAAGGAAATCTTCTTCCTATGGAGCTAAACCTCCATACAACTATCCCTCACATCCCTGTTGGAAAAAGTGAGGATTGAAAATAAAAAATTCTGTAAGTACCTATAGATGAATATTACTTGTCTAGCCTACTAAAAGGAAAAATGTTTGATGATGATACCAAATTTTTGAGAAAAGAAATTGTGTTTAAGATGTTGGAGTGAGGAAACTTTTGTAGAAATTGATATCCCTTCCTTGTAAGATTCTGGGGTTAGGAAACTTCAGAGTACCCTTTGCTTGAGCCTATGGGTCCCTATTGGGAAATATTTCAAACGTCAAAGTTCAATCATCATATTTTGGTAGGATGTCTAGCTTGAGAACTGTGCTACTCTTGCTTTAGAATTTTAATTTTGTTTATCACAGCATCTTTAAACCAAATATTGCAGTGTATTACACTCAAACTTGCCCTCTTGTCTTTTGGTGCCTAGTTACTTCTTTTGCTCTTCTGTAATTCAGTGATTCCTACACCTTATCACATGATTGTCTGTCCTCATCTTCTCTAATGGATTGGATAATGTGTCTTCTTTGTTGCTAGGTTTACTATGTTTTTATCACATTATCTAGAATCCCATTTACCCTATAAAACCCAAGATTTTATATGGTCGTTTATTAGTCCTAGGGTAATTTTCACTGAGGTGCTGGTGACAAAAGGTTAAAGGAATGATCCCTCCTGTGCGATGTGTGGAAACCAAATTGATTACAAATGATATCCTCTTCTCCAATTTTTTTGTGGTTCACCCTTGGATTTGGCATTAAACTCCTGTAAATAGTTTCCCCTTTATCTTATCTTGAGGGACAATTGGAGTCTGGAGACTCCACTTGATCACATGATATTAGAGAATTGGTTGTGATATCTTTGGAATGCTTTTCTTTTTTGCTTATTTGGAAAACTAAGAACAACCAAATCTTCAAGGACAAATTAGTCAGTGTCATGGAGCTTCTTAAGAAGCAATACACCTGTCATTTCATGAAAGTAAAAAAGAAAGGGCAGTCTGAGATAAAATCTCTTTATTATCTATTAATATTGGGTTCTCTTTATTTCTATTTTTTCTCTTTAACATATTATATTTATATAATTTAGTAGGTACCCTCTTTCTCTTGATATCCTGTTGTCAATGTTGTATACATGAAGTATAATTTAGCATGTATACCTTATATAGCCTTGCTGTGGATGTTTGCTGCAGTTTTTGCTTATGTATATTTAGATCTTAAGAGGCCTTAGAACTGGGATATTTTGCCATTTAACTGCTTCCTAGAGTGATAATAATGGTTATTTCTTCTTCCTTTTTTTTTGCTAATGTATTGATGATCTACTTGTGATTACAGGATTCGCTACCTTCTGATTGCAAGGATGTTGCGCTTAATAAGGCTTCTACTACATGTCCAGCGCTATAAAGCATTTGTTGCAACATTCCTAACTCTTATTCCTAGTCTGATGCCATACCTAGGGACTATATTTTGTGTACAATGCCTTTATTGCTCACTTGGAGTACAGGTATACATTCTTGTTCTGGACTCACAATCATTGGCGAAGCTCCATTCCTAGTTTGATGCCCTATTTTATGTTCTACGCATTTATTGCTCTCTCAGATTTACAGTATACTTTTTACTTGTCCTACACTTGCAAATATTGCACAAATTTACCTTTGGAGGGACTAACTACTGGATTAAGCAGAATGTGTAGTTCCTGTATTTTTTTTCTTTTGTTTAATAGGGAGATATGAGTATCACATTAGTAAATGGAAACACTATCACACTAAGTATCATATAAGTCAACGGAAACACAATTACACTATGTGTGCAAGTCATGATATTTTCTTTCAAGTTATAAGGACTTTTCTTGAAGAAACCTACTTGACCAAATCACCAAATTATAAGATCCATGTACCATATAATGTGGAACAATAAAAAAGAGGGTGACAGAATTTGGGATATGAGAAAAATAACTTCTTTTCTTGGGATAACTTAGAGCTTAGAGCTAAGGTCCATATCAATATATGGATTCCTACGGGCTAATATAGGAATATGCCTCAGAAGCTCATTCTCCTCTCCTTTAATAGATGGTTTGTACATTACAGACCTTAAGTATCAAAACACTAAGACACAAATTACAAAACATCATTAATTAATGGTGCCTTATAAGTTGGCAGTTTGCAATTATAAAAGCTTGTAAATTGTGGCTTGAAACTTGAGACAATTTTTTTTCAATACTGTCATTAATCCAGATTTATTTTTTTTGGGGCAAAGCCTGCAAAAATAAACAGGTATAATTTGAGGGCTTATAAGAAAAAGAAAGAGAAATCTTCTAACATATATGTCAGTGTCAGTTTGAGATTAGATTTTGATCCACTCTGGTGCTGCATCACCATGGCAGTTGTAATGTCATTATCCTGACTAACACTATGATATTGGTATTTGGTAGTTCTATACGAAGAATGATTGTTTCGTAAGGGTTGATCACTAACTTTCTTGTACCAACTGACTGCTGTCACCCACTTCTGGAGACCTTTCCACATCCATAGTAGCAGACGCACAATTATGCATTTGCATATGGTGTGTAAAATTAAACATGATAATGATGTTTTCTTTACAACGGCTGCAAGTCCTTTTCTTTTCTTTTGCTTAAATGCACAAGCAAAATGTAGATATGCGTGGTTCTTCACTATTAACTATCAATACAAAATGTTGACCGAAAGAAACTTGTAAAAACTTGGTTAGGCCACCTGTATGGTGCTAGTTGTACTCTTGCTGTTTACAATTTTTTGGTGAAGTTGAATGCACAAAATTCCCTTAAAAGATCTCTTGAATATGAAATTAGCGTATTAGTTGTTCAACTATGACATGAAAACTTACTAATGGTTGTTCTTACTTTCTAGCTGTTTGGTGGAATCGTAAATGCTGGAAACCCTAAACTGGAGATGACTGATCTTTCTGATAACGAGTACCCTTCTGTTCCTTTTTCTATTTTTTACCAAATTAATTTCAAGTACTGTATATTTAACAGGATGTGGCATATTTGCATATTCCCTCTTATTCTTGTTTGATATTTTACTTCAATTGACATAAGCATTTCCTTGGAGGCTTGATTTAGTTATATTACCAAAATTTATCTTGCTTGCTGACTGTTTTTCTTGATGTATTATAGCTATTTGCTTTTCAATTTTAATGACTACCCAAATGGAATGGTGACATTATTCAATTTGCTAGTGATGGGAAATTGGCAAGTATGGATGCAGGTATACTTTTTTCATAAGAAAACCCTGTTATTTAGATGCATATATTGACATATTATTATACTTATTTGTCACCAAGCACCAAGGCACTGTTTGACAACATACGCATTGAGAAAATATTCACTCCATTTCATCTCGGCTTCTGAAGTTTGGGGACATGAAAGAGTTTCAGAGAAATATTTACTCCATTTTATTTTGGCTTTTGAAGTTTGGGGACATGAAAGAATTTCAGAGAAATACTACTTGGAGTGGAAAGAGGAATGCAAGGTGTTCCAACAATGACCATACATGATCTCTAACATTGGTTCTCGCCCCGTCTCAACATTGGGACTTGGCACATTTCCATTTTTCCCTCTTTATTAGTCATTTGTGGTCCATGGATTCTACATAACAGTGCAGTAAATGTGAAAAAGAGAACATGTGGAAGTGGAGATTAGTCATGAAAATCTGTTCACACACTTCTGATGAATTGACTTTAAGCTATGACATTGCCTAAGGGACATCCAAATTCTGCAAACCAAAAATGCCAAGTATAGAATATCTTTTTCTGACTGCTATTGAAATGTCTAGGATAAGCTGATAAGTAATATATGGTCTTAAAGCAGTTCTCCTAGTGACATGCGACAAATTGACCACTAAGGGTCTAACTGAGTAGAGTATGTTAGAAGAAGATGCTAGATAAATGTACACCCGAAGTATTCTCATTACTGTGTACTAATTGTTCAATAGTCTGTGGATAAGTAACTGGGAATAAACCTGTATATACCTTCCCATTAAACGTAATTTGTCAGAAGAAAATAAAAATGACCAGATTGTCCATTACATAAATGTTTCATGACTCATTTTATTCAAAGAAACAAGCAAATATCTGTGTAAAATGTATATTAAAATACTCTTGTCTAATTCTTACTGAATTAATGCATTTAGCTATATAAAACAAAAAATTGTGTAACAAAGGTAACTTTCAAGTTTGATGTATCTTCATATATGATCAGTGTTACACGAATGACATAATTGTATTTCTAGTATCAATTGACACACTGATATGAACACCACTACCATAATTTCTGCAGTGATCAAACTTATTCTATATCATGATTTTGACATGATGGATGGATCTCTTATTTTATCAAATTTATGCCTAAAAGAAGAATAATGATCTCTGAACTCTGACATATTTCATCCATGGAATTATGAAAATAAGTTTTCATAAGATCATAAATGGTGTTATTTTGTGAGTTAGTTCAACAAAATTTTACCTAGATTATTACACCAATAATTGGAATGATTACCAAAAGATGCATTTTCCACCATGAACCGATGTTTATTTTTCAAGCGGATTCAACAAAGGGAGAAGAGAATATCTTGTACATATCTCAGCAAGTCACTATCTTAAAGAAACTGCCAAAATCCCATTTGCCTGAAAAGCAAAAGGAAACTGCTGAAAGATAGCTCAGTCATATCAATGTAATGGTTTCAAATTTTAGAGGGGAAAAGCTTATTAGATAAATAAGAGAGATGATCTTGTTTGGCAATAAGGAAGCAAGTATTGCTGCGATGTGGATGGTAATATAGGTGTGGGTTTACTTCTTACTCCAATAAACAAATGAGTGGGGCAGCTTTGGTGATAGGTACAATTAATTAAAGTGGTTTGGTCCATGCACCGGTTAGAAGACTTCAGGTGTTTCAGTTTAGTGGTGAAAGGATAGGTAGAACGAGGTCTGCAAGAAACTTTGTGAGAAACAACAAAAAGGGATTTAAAAGCTATTAATTTGCCTATTTATGCTTCATGATAGCTCGATAACATAACAAGATCCATGTAGCTGACCTAAAGCCCAAAGAGTTGGGATGTTGGGAATATGCTGATAGATATGCTCTTGGGCTTCATGTGCTCAAGTGTCAAGTATGTCTTGATTTATGCTGTTATCTATGCTTTTCTCAATCTACATATGCCAAAGCTTTGACATTTTAGCAGTAATTTCATGAACTTGAATGTTGTATTACTAGCAAGTAGCAAGTGCTTATGACTTGCTTTTCTACAGAGCTACAAGGATTTAACAGGAACTTCTTGGAGTCTTGTATACTTCGTCAGCTTTTACCTTATAACAGTCTTGCTGCTTCTTAATTTGGTGAGCTTCTTATGTAAATTTGTTAATGTTTGCAGCGCTATGATTTTGGTTAATGATTATGTTATTCAAACCTTAGGCATCTAGATTTCATGTTCTTCATGTGTGATGGGTCAAGTTTTGAAATTTTACTATTGTTTTTTGGAAAAGACCCTGATGCCTATTTTTCAGTCATAAAGTTCACTTGACTAACAAACTCTTAAACCAATTTCTAAAGTAGATATAATTCCTTTTCTGACTGTAGCAAATACTTCTGCATTAATATTATTAATTGGTTATCAATGAACCATAATTCAAAGGCATAAAATCACTCTTATCAATATTTTACTTCAATGATCTTTGCTACATTTTCTAGCTTGGGTGTTTTGTAATACAATGGAAACATACTTCCTTATTTTGCTGGTATGTGTTCACCAGAAAGTTAATGGACCTTTCTCTGCTTAAGTGACATTGTAATTATCTGAGCCATTCACCCACCATCCACCATGGGCATGGGTGCCAAGCACTTAAATCCAATTTCTCTAAGTTGAAAGTGTAAAGACTTTCATGAAGTTTAAATTGCATGGAAAAGAGTTACCTTTACTTTTATGAGAGGATCTTCTTAAAGCTGAGGTCACCTCCATTGAGAATTTGACAATATAAAATGCATATGGACAGGACTAATAAGTTGTTTTTGGACCATATAAGATAATATATCAAAAAGTTAGTTGGAGAAGGATAATTTTCAGTAAATGCAGAAAGTTGATGTTATCATAAGTTGAATGGTTGAACCTTTTCTCAAGTTATTTATATCTGTTCTAGAAAATACTTGTGATATTTGTTTGTGTATGTTTTTCGCTATGCTTGTCTTTGATATTTCGAACTGGTGATTTGTTCCTTTCCTATTTGACTTGTCAATATGCTTCAATTCTGGCATAACAATTCCTTTCATTGTTTTATGTACAAATCTGGATTAAACTACTATTGTTTCCCTGAGTTCAGAAACATGTTATGCTCAAATGTGCAATTCTATGCCAACTCTTTTAATAGTTAATATTGCTTATAAAATCTCCATTTCTTTACATTGGCACTTCATGTCAAATTTAAAATCATAAATAGGAGAGTGGTTTTATTTTTTATAAGAATTCATCTGCATATCTGCTACAAAGACCCAACAATATTATTGACTGCTTACCTGTGGTTCTTTTTGGACCCGCTACATCTGGAGAATTTCCTGGGTTAAATTCTTGAGCACCACCTGCACAATACAAACCTAGAACCTCTTTAGTTGGAAGATGGGAATCAACTACCAGGCTATGGCCAGATTGGTTTATGTAGGAAAGCCGTTGATGACTGACATCATCGAACATTTGCTGTTTTTTTCTTTCAGGTTGTTGCTTTTGTATTGGAGGCGTTCTTTGCTGAAATGGAACTTGAATCAGCCTCTGAACCTCAAGAGGAAAAGGTATTTACGCATCAAGTTGTTCTATACCTTGTAGAAAAGAACAGAAATACTCTTATATTCCAAAATGTAGATTTACCAGAAATCACTATGGACAATCTTCGGTGGGCATGAAAATGTGAAGGTTATTTTTAGGCACTTCAAGTACATGAAGCACATTTACGGTGTACTTAATCTTATGTGCAGTCAAACTTATACACACCAACCAAATGCATGCACTTAACCTCAAAGAAATGAATTTTCATAATCAGGGAGCTGAGATACTTCTCAATGTAGTTTTTGTTAGGCTTGTGAGTGTCTTATCATTATTTGCTCACTGATGCAGTCCACAGTTGATTCTGCGGCACAGTTTCTGATAAAGTTTCATAAATAGTTCAAGTGGGGGACATCAGTTCCATTTGATGTTCAAGTTTAGATGGAAATATAGGTAACATGGTCTATCGTACCAATTTGACAATTCTGTGTAGATCATGTCCGTGGTCACTTTGGTACTTTGGTTCATCTTGCAAGTATCGGTCTCTTTATCACCAAAGATAATGGTCTAAAATCTAAATCTCAATAAGATTTCACTGATGCTCATTTTGGTAACATTCATTAACTGGTTCCCTAAGATAATTTGTTGTGAATATACCTTTTTAGACATTGATTTGTTGAAACAGGAGGATCCTGCAAAGAAGGAGCGACGTAGACGAGTTGGGTAATACTCTGCCTAGTTCCTGTGTAATATTGATATACTTGGTCGATCAACCATGGCTTAAAATTTCATTTTGTTATTATGAAGTGTGAAGACAAGGAGTCGCACAGTTGACATTCTTCTTCATCATATGCTAAGTGCTGAACTAGACTCCCAGAGTTGCGAAGCATAGTTTCACTATTCCCTGGTAAATATTTTTAATATGTTTCTCTCAGATGTTAAATCTTTATAACTTCTTTTACTTTTGTATAATTGTCATTGATTAGTAAATATCTTTTTATTAGCAATCAAAAGACTATTTCTCAACTCTGATGCTGCTTGTCTCATGTAATTTGTGTTTCATTTTTAATGCGAGTCATGTCACATAGTTTTTATTTTAAAGAATCATTCTTTAAAGCAAGGTATGCAATATCATATCATACCGGTGTTTGGAGGTTGACTTGGTATGGTACGGTACCGTGTATCGAGCGGTACGCTAAGGCATACCGAGCGGTACACCTAATTTAGGTGTAAAACCCTTCAAAAATATCTAAAAAAAAAAGTTAGGATAGGGTTTTTAAGTTAGAAATAAATATTATAATAGCATAAGTTTAGCAAAATTAATGTAAATTAGGTAAGAATAGTATCACATATCTTTTTCGAGCTTTGAAACATATCTTATGCAAGGTTCGTATTTCAGTCTATTACGGATTATCCTTATGTAAATATTGAAATATCTATACAAAAATCATTTGAATTGTTAGACTATTTTGTTACAATATAAACTTTAAAATTAAAATAAATTAAATAATCACATATGTAGATATATATGATTGCTGATTCTACCACCAAAACGAACGACGGGCTTCCACGGGTGGTGGATCGGGGTCCTTGATCCTATACATTTGCATATCAATATGATATGTTTGTTGGACCCAATCATGAAATTGATCCCATGACATAGTATATTGATATACCGTATGCCATTGATGCATCAATGTGATGCTGATCGTAAGCTGATTGTCATGAATCATATTTGTCCGAGGCAGCTCTTGAGACATATATTAGTGAATGTCAGAGCTTCTACTTTCGCTACTGATTTGCTGTTCTGTATCATGCTGTTGCTCAGAGAAGGATGACCAACTATCACCATACTACTGTTGCCCATATGATTCTCCATAATACGATGGCTATGAATACGATGAGCTTCTTTCTGTGTCTATATCATGTAAGCTTTGTCGCATCTGCTCAAATTCATCCATTGTCTTTCCCTTCCTCTTCCCCTTCCGCGCATAAACTTGACTAGTACCTTGTCGTGTTCCATGATCTAAATCTTGGGTGGCATGTGTAAAATATTGCTCATCAGTCCATGCACCATCCTCAAGTTGTGTAAACGAGACCAACGACTGCCTAGCATCATCACCATCATCCGTCGAGACACTACTGTCCGTGTTACTGTCATGTCTCTGGACCGAGTGAGTTGATGAATGTGATTGTGAAGGTGTCTCGTCGCCCGAATCGATTCTTTCCAATGATGCAACCGATGCTACTGCCTTCCCCTTTGCCTTTGCACGTTGGACGAACTACTGTTACCGTTGGGTGTTTGTAGTTCCTCGAGCAATTTGACTTGATGTTATTTGACTCCTTCCACGTAATGATCAAGAGGGATTTTTCACCTATTGGGGTTGTGCTTCTTCTTCTTCTATTGCCTCGGTGATAAAATGTGAAGGACGTTGAGGACCTCCCGCCTCATCAAGTAGAGGATCCTCTTAGTTCTCTACTGTTTCAACCCAATCTAACATTGGCTCTGAATCTTTGTTGTAGAATTGGAGGTCAATGAGATCAATATCTGGTTCCTTTGGCTCCTCCTTATCCAACTCAGCACATCGTAATCTTAGCCGTCTGTTATAATGGATATATACTAGTTTCTCTAACCGTCTGTAGGAGAGTTTATTGCGGACCTTCGTGTGAATCAATACAAACATTGACCAATTACGTTCGCAACCATTAGATGTTGTTGTCTACGAAAGTACAAGAACGACAACCTTCCTTAAATGTGGTGCATCCCCTCCAAATTGTAGCCACCACTCGATTGCAAAAAGATATAAATAAGATTTTATTAGCATAACAAATAATTAACATTAAATATAATTGATAATCAATATGTGTAACTTTTCCTCACCAAGATCCATAGTGTAACAACACGATATAGCTACAATATCGGAGAATGAACCAATTGTTTCTCGAAATAATCGACCCTCCATAAGAGCATCGGTTGCATCAGTAGTGTTTGGCAAGAGCCGATATATAACATTTCATAGTGTCATTAGTAAATCATTCTGCGTTCCGAGAGCATATCGATATTGAATTGTCGGATTTATATAATACGTTGCAAGACATAATTTTGTTAGTATGATTTTTTATTATATAAAAAATAATAAATTAAATTATTCTGAATATGAATTTACCTGCATTATGGATATCTTGATCCATATGAACTTCGGTATTGCCCATTTAACTTGGAACAAAATAATTGAGTTTTTATTTATCATGATGTAGAATCTTGACCTCACCCGCTCCCCACCCCCACTTTTTTTTTTTTTTTTCTGAGGTGCAAGATATATAAAGTTTAAACTTTGGATCAAGTTGTATGATCCCTGTCGTTGCCCTTTTATTCCTTGATGGTGACCCTTGCTAGAAATTGGGTCTACTCGCTACATCTAGAAACCAACACTGCTGATCATCAGGTGTCTTGGAGTATTTACCATCAGTCCAAGTGATGCTGTTTGCTGTAGCTTCTTTGTAATCTGCTAAGCCCCATAAGGTAAAGCGAGGCATAAAGTTGATTCTGGCTGTTGACCAGGTACCGTCGGTGTCAATTTACGAGTGGAGTGAAAACTA
Source organism: Musa acuminata AAA Group (assembly GCF_036884655.1). Classification (NCBI taxonomy): domain Eukaryota; kingdom Viridiplantae; phylum Streptophyta; class Magnoliopsida; order Zingiberales; family Musaceae; genus Musa; species Musa acuminata. The sequence goes on along the minus strand of NC_088352.1, from coordinate 11,950,774 downwards.
GTCGGTTCACCTCGGTCGGAGCCAGCGAAGGAGCTTCATATGCGTATTCTTTAATGGTGCAGTGTATGTTTGAATATTGTTCCAGATTGGTGTTTTATTAATTATTTTTATTTGACAGTGTGGTGAGCAATTTTCTCTGATTCTAGAGTATTTGCATTATGCATCAGTGGTCGTATTTTGAGGAGGAAATAAATAATAATAATAATAAGCTTCTTTGTCTTGAAGTCTTCCTTGATCTATTGAAATAAATGTCCTGCCAGTAAGCAGCCTATGTATGGTGCTAGACACCTTGAATTATGTTCATGTGTTTTGTCCGTGCATCAGAACACAGGTGGATTCTTCCAGCCCTCGGAAAGGGAGACGTTAATTGGTGAGCACTGTTAGAGGGGAGGTTATTCTCACTATTCCAGTAAATATGGCATGGGAAAATTTTCAGGGACAAGGAAATCTTCAGCAAGATTCATCCTATTAATAGTGTGCGGTCAGAGAGGCATGGACTCGGTATCATCCATCTCCTGAAAACGTTTGTTACATAGTTAGTTAGTACACAGTTATTAGATCAAGTTTGATAGATTTGAAACATAACGAGTATGCAGTAATCGCTAACTTACTGCTTTTTTGTTTTCTCATAACCGGCAGAAAATATAAGCTCGGAACATCCATCCTATAGCAGTTTTCCCCCAGACTTGAGATTTCAATTTTAGAAAGACAAAAGTGCAGTCAAGTGCCAGCACGATGATTAGCCGATGATACATCAGACTTCATCAATGAAAACATGTCCAGTAAATGGAATAGTAAATCTCAATTATTATACCTACCACCGCTGGGCTTTTAATATTTAGCAAGGACATATATGTTATTTTGGAACTCGATATAAAAAAGATCCTTTTTTTTTTATTTATTTATTTATGGGGCAATACGTGGTATGTATCGAGGAATTGGTTCACCTAATGCCTACCTATAGTTTCCAACCTAAATCTCAGACCCAAGCAACTGTTCCATCCAAATTCTCTCGTTAGATTGGAGTAAGTAGGCAGCTTAACTTGGAAATCTTACATGCTGACATCAGTTAGCCATTTGATTAAGAGATCAAGTTTTGTTTTGTTTTTTTGACCCCACACTCTTCCACTCCATGGTAGCAGTCACAGAGATGCATGCTCTTCTTCCCCAGTATCAATCACATCAAGCAACTCATCTTCTCTCTCTCTCTCTCTCTCTCTCTCTACCCTGATAAATGTGCTTTGCATATCAATGGAGAGAGACATGTTGATTAACGTCTAAGAGATGGTTTAGTTAGTATTATATGAGTGATTAGTGTTACCGGTGAGGAATATTTTTTATTAGTGCAATTTATGTTGTAATTTAAGGAAATAGATTGGCTTTTCTACCGTTACTTGATCCACCCACCAAACCCGCGGCCATAACGTTTCGGACGAGAATATAACGGTTCGGCGATACGGAGGCGTCCCGCGGTATTTATATAACGTTGCGTCGTCGTCTCACCCCCCATCGTATGACGACTCCATCGCCAAAGCTCGAGACTTGCGAAATAGAGGAGGGAGAGGAGCCGCTCCGTGTTCTCCTGTCCCAAAAGCTCAGTCTTTGCGCCGGTGATGGGGGATCCCTCGCTTCCTCCTCCGCCCAATGCGCGCTTCTTGTTCGGGTCATCGGCCTTGGACGACTCGTACCGGCCGCTCCCTTCGCTCTACCTCGCGTTCCTGGCGATCTGGGCCATCTCCGCCTTCGCCTGGACCATTAACACCTGGAGGAACCGTTTTCCCCAGGTCCGTTGCCTTCCCTATCTTGTTCTTTGACCGAAAAGCTTCCGGCTTGAGCGCTTCGTGGTTGCTCTCGATGGTGTCGAGCACCTACTGATGCGTCCTTTTCCCCTTCTACCCTTTTAATTAGCCGTCGGTTCATCTCGTCCGAGCTTTGTTTGCTTGGCAGCAGAAGGACTTTAATTTCATTTGTAAGAGGATGTGTGAACTTGCAATTGTATGAATTCCATGATAGACTGCGAGGAAAATGCATCTTAGTGGTATCATGTTTGACATGAAGATTTTGTTTGAGTAATTTGCAATTGTATGTACTCATAGCAAAAAAATTAAAAATGAATTGCTATTTTATATAATATATAGGGATTTATAGGAGAAAAAAAAATGTATTTGTGTTATGTGATGGTAAAGGCTGCCCCTGTTTGTTCTAATTTATGCTGTTATGCATGATTTCTGTTGGAGCAGACGAGCAATCTGCAGTGGATGTTGGCTTCAATTCCGCTTACTAAGACTTTGCAACTGGCGCTTTCATCTTCATTCTGGTGAGCACCTCAAGAAAGATTATTCTATGATGATCAATGCAATCTGTCTACCCTCCTGTGTTCTTTATATATTCATCTTATATCTAAGATTTGTGATGTTATTCTTTTTGCTTCTTTGATGCGTGTGGTGACTATTCCCAAAGTTGTAGGATATCCTCAACATCCCAAGATAATTATACGTCTATGTTGAATTAGTGCTTAGACTATATCAAAGCTAATTAAGATGGTCTCACAGGTCTATGTGAAATGACCATTATCTAAGATGTTACAATTTGATGAATATAACCTTGTTTCTTCTGTACTCTGACTTCCAGGTATATTTATCCATGTCCCATTTAATCTGAATGCATTTAGTTTGAGTTCATTGTGTTTTTTTATCGAATCATTAGAGAAGAGTTTGAATGTCATCCATGTATAGATTCACCATCTTATGCACAGATTCAATTTTCGTGTAGCATCCGATGGAATATGCAATTAGATGTCTGCCGTATTATATATTCTGGTAAGAAAGAGTGCATTGAAACGAACATATATAGAATTACTCTGGAACATGTGCATTCTTAACTAAATCATCTTGGTCATTGCTGAGAACATCGACCAATAAAGATTTACATTGGGCCTTAACCTTGATCCAGTTTTGTTCTGATTAAGCATATGTGCATGCTTAATAATTTATCACTATATTATGCATTAGAGGTTTGGAATTGAGCAACTGTCTATTTACCTGATACTGCCCTTTCTGATGAACTGAATAAGAGAGGTTGCTTGATGAAATTTACATGGTTGGGAAGGTAACTTAAACTTGTTCTGCAATTTTGTTGTGACACCACTTCTGATTGAGCTACCATGCTGATGATTCTGTGATTCTTTCCAGTTTATGTTATAATTAGTCACTTTCCTATTATGACATCTACAATTGAGAAAATCAGGACAAGTTTTGAATTTATGTCATTCATGTCCTCCCATAAAAGTATAAATGTTTGGGTGTTTTGTGCAGGTATTCTTGCATAAATCTTCAGATATGCTCACTGTGGATGTCCTTTGGGGTGTATGTAACTGGAATACTCTTTCAAACTGCCTCATTTGTGTCATTTATGCTCATATCTCATGGTTACTGCATCATCTATGAGCGTCTTTCAGTACGTGAACGACGTATGACAGCTGCATTGAGCTGCATACTCTACCTGACCCTTGTTGGTTATAGAGCTGCTGTGCCTTATTTCACGGTAAGTCTCCTCGATGTAAACCACATCCCTATAAAAGAGCCCACCGTTCTAAGCTAGTAGATTGAAATATCTCATCATTGAGGATCAGATAAGAATTCAAGCTACGGCATTCAACAATTAATTTGTGATAGGAACTTCTTTTGCAAGTGCATTTTGGTAATTGTAAGAGTTGATTTAAATATGTATTGAAAAGTTTACCAAAGCTGATTGCAATACCAGGTATTCCTTCTGCTGAACTACTCGTTGTCATTCTACATAATCTTCCGCCATACCTCTCAAAATCTGTCAGTTCTGCACGAACAGTTGAGCTTTATAGAGAATGAAGATACTCATGCAATGCACAATGCATTGCGTACAAAGTACACAATGTTGAAGTATGTCTTACACCCTTGTCTTTCTGATATCTATAAAACAAAAAATTTGTATTTTTTATTAATTCTTTTGATTGCATCTGCTTCCATCAGGAAATTTCAAGGTGCAATGCAATTTGTAGCTGTGGTAGAAGCTATGGTATGACCATTGAAGTTATCAATTCCGACTATTTATCTACTGATATAATTATTGGAATTTTATGACAAACATATACCTCATCCTTCAGATCTATTTGAATGTTGATGAGACACTGGATAATTATTGGTTTCGTTTGTTGGTACGGGAATGGGCACAATTTTGCATCTTCCTGTACATTGGGTAGGTTGAAAGCAGATACACATGTTTAATTTGCATCCTGCTAGATATTTAGGTTCAACATATCAGACTGTCTAACATGCATTTGATCATGGTAGACTACTTTGTTATAGTTACATGTGGAGTGAATTTGCTTTTACTTTCTTTCCAGGTGGACTTTTAGAACACAGGAAGTTTCACTACATTTCTCTGTGATGCCTGCCTTGAAGTCCAAAATGGAGATGATAGTGCCTCCTGTATATAGCATAGTATGTTCCTCTTCTTGGATCTGTAATATACAGTAAATCTGATTGGTTCATTGTATTTAGTTGTTCAATTTTGTAACCATCATATATCTTTGGCTATGCATTTTTCTTTTTCAAAATGCATAACGTATGATGTATCATGTTTCTATGAACAACAAAGAAGAGCCTTTATATTGAACAATAATAGGTTCATTTCCATCAGATTCTGTAGAGAAGTTTGAAGATGTATCTAACATATTAAGACTGTTTGACCATAGGTGGAAAGTTTCAACTAAATTCTATTTTTGGGTTACAGAACAAGAAGTAGGATGAGAAAGTACCGGTGTATTGCAAGCTAGAAGTGAAAGGAAGGGCATATTTTTCTGTTTCTGTGGTTTCCACCTTATTGCCATAAACCTACTGGTAACATGTATGAAGGTTCCTAAACTAACAGACAGTGAGTAGACTCTATCGGGCACTCAGTGAACTAGCTGAGATAGTTGAGTTGCCTCTATATCATTTATTAGGAAACAAAAGGATATTGTTCAAGCATCTGAATTGTTTTTTATTGGGTCTATATTATGTTCAGTGACTTCCATGTTTGATTTCTAAAATTACTCTGCATATAATTAAGAGGCATGAGGATTAGTTGTCGAGGAAAGAGCTTTACCTTATTACAAATGTTGCTCACCCCTCTAATGCTGGCTTGTTACTATACTGAGAAGTCAATGCTTTTAAGATCTCTGTTAGTGAAGATTAAGCAGGTAATGCACCATAGCAACTGGTACAAAATTATATATTTGTTCTTTTAGTATTCATGTAAAGTTAATGCCAATTATTTGTGAGGTATATTATAACACACTATAGACATACTCAATCTTTACTGCTACTTTTTTCAAACCAAATTTTAACTCGTCATCTTGAATTTGGCTTGTATGCAGAAAATTTATTTGTTTATTTCATCAGTCTAATTTCTCTAGCATTCAAAACCATTGTATTTAGTATGTCATTTCCTCAATTTCTTGAGCAGTATAAGTTGGAATACGATCAGTTTAACCCTTTGTACTAAATGATAAACATTTCAGGAAATGGATGGTGCTGACTTTAATGATTTGGTTTCTCAAGAATGCCATGTTGGTGTGGTAAGTGGGAAAACAATTTGTTAAGTTTGCATTATTTTCTCGTATAATGTTAAAGCAACTCTTTTTCATAATTTCACCTCTTTTTTTTGTCCTTTCCTTCTCCCAAATCACTCGGGCACATACACATAACTCACAGTAATGGAAGTTCGACTCGGTCATTTTGCAGCAAACTTCTTTTCCTAGTTCGACCAATGAACATTTCTTCAAGCCAGTACTGATTATAGTTCAAAACCCACGATCAGCAAGCAGGCATTCCACAGAAGCACTTACAAGATCAACCTCCAAAAGTGCTAGATCAACAAGCAAGTGTGGGCTTGTCGAGGATCGAGTTTAAACCGAAGCAAAAGTAGATCTGTACCGACAGTCATGACAAAGTGGTACATTGCAGTTTATGCTGCCGATAAGAGCTGTATATCATTATGATCCTTTGACATTTGTATACGTAAAGAGCATTTTGACCCAAAATTAGGGTCATCTTACATGTAATATGTAATTTGCAAAAAGTACATTTTTGAATGTCAAAAAGAAAAATACATCTCTCCACCGTTCTCATTATGATGTTGCCTTCGATTACCATCAATTTTAAGCAGTGGTGTTCTCATGGCCAAGTAGACAAAGACAAAGAAAAAAGAAAGGAAAGGAAAGGAAAGGAAAAGAAGGAAAGAAAAATGGTAGGTAGGGATTCATATGTTGTTGATGCATGACTTGGCATCTTTATATAAGTTCGGGATATATATGTTATTTTTGGTATACTGATATATTACTAGTTAGGTTTCATGATAAATTTATGATGATATTTTATATTATATATGTTGTATAATGCTATAAATCATATCATGTTGATTTATGTAGATTTATGATGGTAGTATATGGTAGTATAATGCTATGATGGTAGTATGTTTTATATGTTGTATAATGCTATAAAGACGAGCCTTGTCGATAAACAAACATGTCAGTATTAGTGGGATTGATGAATAGACATGTTAATATTAATAGAATGATTTTCTTTGAAGATTAATCAATCATAAATAATAATAATCAAACGGTCTTCCTATCTTTCTTTCTTTACATTCCACTTCAATTCTATACGATGAATTTGTATGCTGCATATATCACATTATCCCGAGGTTCCACATTAATCGTGTAAGAACAAGACATAAAAGAAAATGCTATTACAATGTGATATTTCACCATTAATTTCACTTGTGTAAATAATAGGAAAGATTTCACCTTCCATTATAAGTAAAACAAATGATTCCGCCCAAATTGCAATGCTTCAATGGATACAGGTCTCGTAGAAAAAACCCACCTCCAACGGTGGTACCGACCAGGAGCCGTTCACAGACGTAGGTCATCTCGGTGACGGTCGTGATTCGAGCATCGGGAAGTCCCGTACAAGGCACTAAGGACGGGATCCCGTCCAAGTCGGCGAGTGTGTCCCTGGATAAAATCCCTCGTTGGATTTGAAATGTCGATCGATTAGGTACTTAGGGCTGGATCTCGTATCCTCTTTCCGATTTGGTCATTGCGATGGCTAAATAATTGATCGATCAGGTAATTAGGGCTCATTCTCGAGCTCGTATTGTCCTTCCGATTTGGGAATATGCCGATGGGTGAACAGTCGATCCTATTTGGCGTTCAAACTTGGTGGAAGAGTTGGCTCAACCCCGAACGCTGGCGAGATGGGCGACCCGAGGCGATCTTGGAGAGAGGATTCGCGTCATGGAGACGATGCCTGGGGTCGACCGCGCAACATCCCATGGACGCAGCCGGATCCGCCCCCACAGCCTTGGGGCGGATGGGGCTGCCCTCCACACTCCGTCCCCCTGTGGGAGAAGATATACCTCAGCGACGTCTGTGGCATGCCATGGGAGAGGATCTCCATGATCCGGAGATGCATGTCCGTTAGTCGCCACGAGGGCGTCTTCCGATGGGACGATTCGGCGGCCTTGGAGGCTTTCCAGAACTCGAAGACCAGGCTCTGGGCGGAGTACCACGGCCGCCCCTGTGACATCCCCTTGCCTGATCCGGATATGTTTATCGACGAGGTCGACCACGACGCCGTGATCGACCCCGAACTGATCGCGGACTTGGAGATGAAGCCGGCGGATTCCGCTGATTTAGTCGACGGCCGCATCAATAAGCTTCCTTCGGCAACGGATAACAGCGGTGGTCGTCTTCCGACTGCGAACTGGGATGTTTATCTTGCACAGGAGGTGCGGCCCACGGGATGGGGTGACGTGCCGGAACCTAATTCCTGGAACCAGCAGGGAAAGGGTGTAGTTGGCAACTCATGGAATTGCGTTGGTCGGGGTTGGGATCAGCATGCTACTCAGGATGATCAGTGGAGGGGTCGTGGAAGGGATAATTATGTGGGTTATAATGATAGGATGAGTATCCCGTGGGAAACCTGGGAGATCACGAATAGGAATTTTGAACCAGGTAGAAGAAATGGAAGGACAAGGGACGAAGGAGGTCACTGGGGACCGAGACATACAAGACCGAAGTATCAAACCAATGCTTACCAAGCAAATGACGACCGTCGGAGAAACTATAAAGGAAAAAATCGAATGACAAATCGTTGCTACAAGGAGACCCCTGCTTGAAATACATGCTATGTAGCAGTCATAGACCACATATTGTTGCTGATACACAACTTTGCAGTTTGACAGGTTATGTTTGATGTCTTTTGCCATTTCACTTAGAAATTACTATGGATACAGATTTTTTATCATTGTAGTGTCTTGACATGTTCTTGTTTTAGTTCAAATATTTTTATCGATATGATGTTTGATTGGCAAAACAAAATCTTGTTGTTGTATTCCTCCACCTTGACTTTACAATGTGGAAGATCAGAGGTTCATATGTTGTTTCACATGGTATATAAGTTGGATTCCTTTGGAGCTAAAACATCAAAATGATAGGAATATCGAAGGCACATGTGCTCATGTATGTATATGCCAAGGTGATCAATTTTTTTTTTTACTTTTTATCATATGGATACAGACTTTTCTTTATATCATAGCTGGTTAACTAGATTCCAAGTCTCACATTATTGCAACATTACATTTCTTTCTTTTTCTTAGCTTGTCTTTTTTTTTCAGTAATCAGAATACTTATTTTAAAACTTGATGGTTGTAGTAGACTTTTCAAGCCCAGGTCTACAATTGTTGTCTCGCTTTGAGGAAACATTGACTTTCCGTGTTTCCTCTCATTCGGACTATCTGTTTATTCACAACATATCGGGGAATTAGGAAGGTGATATTTTTCATGCTAGATACCGATTTGAACCCATTGAAGAATCTGTATATCAGCAGATCCTAGCTTCCTTTAAGCAAGGCATGATATGCACGGTGCCCATTCTCTGAATGATGTACTATCCTTTTGGGAGCACTTCTTTTCTGCAGGTTATTTATTTGATTATGGACCCTGGAACTTACCTTGAGAATCCAGTGGATTTTTGGGTATAAGAAATTTGCTAAATATAGGAAATATTTTGCACAACCAGAGATGCATGCTTAAAGAATGTCATCTATTCCACTTCTTTCTAAACATCCTGGTTTAGCCTAGGAGTTTAAGGGCCATCAAATCTGTGGGGTTAATCCACGATAACTGAACCTTAGGCTGTCCAAGGAGTCTTTGTTATTTGTCTATGAAACGTATTAAAAAAATGAACTGTAGTTATTGATGCCACAAAAATTCTCTGTTTAAGATGCCTTAGCTTCTTTGCATCATGAATGAAGTCTTTGAACTTTGGAGCAGAGAAGATTGCTGTAGTCTCTTTGAAGAACAATTTTATAAATTTAGGATCTGATGCACAAATGCTTAAAATGTTTGTTGCTGGAGAGTATCGTATGAACCTGAGGTCTGCATCTTATCCCGAAAATCTGTAAAATTTTTAGTGTCCTTAAGCCAGCGCTGAGTAGTTACTTGTAGACCAGCTCTGTAGCTGTTGCGACACACTTGTCATTGTTTCTTAATTAATTGAAAGTTTGTACAAGACAAGAAACTTGTGTGCAACAGTAAGATTTTTAAGGACATAAACCTGGCAACTCGAGCTTGTGCTTCAGTGGAAATGAAATGAAATGTTATTTAATTGAAAAACCAATGAAATGGTTCACATGAGCTGAGCTGTTTAAGTGAACTCTATTGTTTGCACCTGTATGCCGTTTTGTGCTGTGGCATAAAGCAGGTGACACCTGCAAATTCATGACACCGAGCTAAAAATCCATAAATTCATCTTCCAAGGTGGCACCACCTTGAATGAATAACTATGCCTATTCTTAAGATGGTTTCCATTAAGAAATCACTTGTAATATCAAGTCTTAGTCAGCACTGTTGTTTTGTACCTATGTTATTCTAAGTCCTACGTTAGATCTTGTATTCTTAAAGATATTTAATTCATACAATAGGTTATTTCATAGAATCACTGGGGTTGCAAGGTCTTGCTATTATGTTAACTTGGCTGTGGATGTTTCATGCATGGTAAGTGAAGATATAAATGTGGGATGCAAAGCATTTTACCTGAAGATCTATAAAATGTGGCTGTCTTCCAAGTATACTGGCTATGACTTCATTGCATAATTGCAATATGTTTCTGAGCAATCCATTTATCTCTGTTTCTTTTATGCACCTGGAGTTTTAAATTGTCAGATTGTCTTTGGCTTGTGCTGAAAGCAGTTTTTATTCTCACCATTTCCTTCATGACAAATGGCATGTATGAATTTCTCTTGAGATGTTTGGTAATTCAAATTAAGGTTCTGCGGGTGTGATGTTGATCGAGACATCTATGATGTGAATGAGGCTTATTGCTATCTTCATCCAGAGGTGGCAGCGGTGTTCGATCCATGAATGATCAGACGTGTCATGGTCTTGAGGGTAATTGGTAATCCTAAATCTCTATCAACTTGTTTTACCGTTGATATAGATAGGTTGATGCAATTGATAGATAGGTTCATTGGCATAGTTCCGAATCCATATTTTATCTCTATTGACTTTCAAAACAACACTTTTATTGCTGGACCAGGGGGGTTAGTCTCTTGAGTACCAGTGGACTCTCCCAGATACTTTCCAGCTATCCAAGGGTCTCGTGAATATAGCCACGGTCAGCCAACTCCTTGAAATAATTGAATCATAGATGGATACTTCTATACAATTTGTTGGAGTTGCACTGACATAGGATATGATCCCGAAAAGACCTATGGACACGTTTGCTGCATAAAAAAATGATTTTCCTGGTGCAGTCAAATGATCTTCACAAAAATCTTCCAATCTCTCTGTTTGGTTCATCACGGACAGGTTCATAAATGGACTGCTCCTCTTCAGCTTCATCGACCTTATCTACTACATTGTGTAGACCCACACTGTAATAAGCTATTACTGAATGGTTCACCATGTCCACTTTTATTCACGAATTGTGATCTTTGTGCTTATCAGAAGTGAATTATGTGGTGCGCAAGTCATGCTAATTTCAGAATTGTGTGCGAGAAGCCGCTTACCATCTTCACTTTGAGTTTCTGCTGCTTGGCTACGGCTTATGGTAACTCTTATTTGTAGGGCAGACTGTGTCGTTGCAGAGAACAGGGGGAGCTGGTGGCGGAAGCAACACTAGCGAGAGCCAGATCACAGAGGCCATCTGAGGTTTGGTTGATGAATCTTGTCTCTTTAAAATGACATACAACTGTGATAGTAGGAAGTTATAGTTATGCTGTTCATTTAGGTTGTTCTTGCTTAAAGCTGTTGTCATATTTACTAGTGTTGTTGTTGGCTACCAAGATTTGGTTTTTATTTCTCCTTGGCAGCTTTGGTGGGATCTATTTCTAGTGGGTTTAAGTTCAATGTTTGTGATTTTGGGATTTCCTTTTGCACTTGTTTCCTTTCAAGGGGATTTTAAAGTTCAATAAAAAAAAAATTATTAAATGGGAAGCTTATCGTGTGACATCGTGGGAATTATGACATCTAATCTAGCAGAATCAATCCTTTCTTTTTAAAGCTGCTGCAAATCTTTGATACACTTTGTTTCCCTTTATTTTCCTTGAGAATTGGGATCACTGGAACTGGTTTTGAGGTCTTGGCTGATGTACATGTATTTTGATAGGATGGTTCTAATCTCCTACCCCTCGTCAGAGTGACAATGTGGCATTGCGAGGAGGAAAATTTGGTTTGCTTTTTTCATATAGATTTTTAATTCCTAATGGCTTTTCCTTGCCGGTTTTGACAGAACTTGTTCTCGTGACCATATGTTTTTAAGGGTTGTGGTATCACGATTTCTTCTGTAGTGTTTTCCTCCCACTGTGGTTTCTAAAATTGTGATCATCCTTTGGTGTTACTTTAAGATGTTTGTTAAAATGAATAGGTAATGACCTATTCAATTAATTGTTTTTATACTGACAATTATCATCGCAGATTTAAATCTAATCTGCTCTCATTTGGGTCCACATTCATCAGCCGTGCATGTGAATCTGCCTGCACTCACGGGAGTAGTCGTGATAAGACAGACAATGGTCCCTCCTCATCTCTTCTCTTGCTTTGATGAAGCAACTGCTGCTGGTTTCCTTGGGAGGGAGAGTTGGGGAATGGATTCGACTCGTAACACAGTCTCGATTTGTATTAGTCTAGCAGGAATCAGTCGAATACGATCATGATGTCAATTATTTACTACTACATCAAGAATCCGAGGATGGATGGAAGTACTGTGACTTGATCTGTCATTGGATCGCAGCAGGTCCATCACAACCAGTACCCACAAATGAACAGCACGATCTCTCTCTCTCTCTCTCTCTCTCTCTTTCTTCTGACACGCTCATGGACAACCATTCTCCCCGTCACGTCCCTCTCACGCACGTACGTCCGCCACTGCTCTCTGCCGCCCCATCTCTCCCAGTCTCCCTCGCCCTCTCTGTGACATTCACGGTATGCCGTCAGCACCCGTCGGTGGGGAGTTCCAGCCGCCCGCACTCCTGCATCGCCCGCAGCAGCTGTGCCCCCTTCCGCCTTCCCCGCGAGCTGCACTCCCCCTGCATCGCAACCACCACCGCCCTCCCCACCTCCGGCGGTGCTGACCCCGCGGCTGGCCCTCCGTAGATCGCCGCCATCACCCCGATGGCGCACTCCCTCCCCCTGCCCGCCATCCCCTCCACCGCCCCCGCCAGCGCCGCCGATGTCGCAGAGTGCGCCCGTACCTCGGCCGCCCCCTCCGCGACCCTGCACAGCAGCTCCAGCGCAGCTAGCGCCCGCTCCGCCGTCGCCCCCGCTGGCCCCGACGCCACTACCGCCTCAATCGCAGCCGACGCGGCTCCGGTCTCCACCGCGGTCCGCCGGTTGTGGTCCGCGAGTAGCAGCGCGAGGAGCACCTTGGCCGCCGGTCGGGCCGATGCCGGGACCCGCAGGGCGGCAACCACTCCGGCCATCACCTTCGGAGGGCAGGGTACCGGCGAGGGAGCGGTGCCCGGGGCGAGGGATCTCTCTAGCAGACGCAGGGCCGGGAGGCTGACGCCGGTGGCGAACTGGAGCTCGGCGGCATGAAATACCTCAGCGAGGTTGAAGGAGGCAGCGGCACACGTGTCGAGGGCCGGCGGTGGACGCTCCGTGTCAGGCGGTAGTTGCTGCTGATCGTGGTGGTGCAAGGGGAATCTCCACTGGGTGAAGCTCTGGGAAGTAGACGAGGAGGAGGACGACGAGGACGAGGAGGAAGGAGGAGGGCGTCCGGGTTGGGCCGGCCGCGGCGGGTCGGAGGCGACGGACTGCTGAGGAGGGGGCGGCGGCGTCGAGGCTGAGGGCGGAGGAGTAGTAGCCGCAGGTGGCGGCGACGCGGAGGCTAGGAAGGTGGTGGAGGAAGGGGGAGGGGTGGTGGGGCTGAGAACGGACTGTGTGCAGTTGCCGAAGATGCCGCAGGAGAAGAGAGCCCGCGGCTGGGTCTTTAGCTTAGGATGGGGATTCTGGTTGCTGCTCCGGTTCATGAAGGCGAGCTGCCGGCGGCGGAGTCGCAAAACCGCAACAACGGGGAGGGAACGGTCACAGGGGGCGCGACGCCAAGCGAGGAAGGCAATGGAAGTCAGCTTATATCGTCTCTATATAATAATGAAGTGGTGGTGGTGTGTACTTAACCGTGCGAGTCTCACAGGCCATCGCGGCGTTGTGTAGGACATGAACGCCGTGAGGTCCACCGTTTTAGAGCTTAAGGTGTGGCGGGAATGGGGTCGGGGAGATGACGTGGCGATCGACGGTTGGCCGGTTCAACAAGCCCCTGGATTCGATGTGCGGGTGTGGCATAGATCTGGAAACGCTCGAGTAGATTTGGGCCTTGGTGCAGCGTGCCAATTGGGCTTTGCGGGCCTTGTGATGGGCCTCCTTAAGGGATGATTATTAAAAAAAAATTCCCTAATTTTCTTATATAAAATAAAATAAAATAAAATAAAAGAGAGAGAAAAAAAAAGTACTAGTTTTCAATATATTTGACTGTTCATTTGACTTCACATGCATACGATATGCTAATTACTGTACGTGCCACAAACTTTGATGTGATGTAACGATTCATCAGTTCATACATCAAAAGCCACGATAAGTGGTCACTCATCCCACCACACTCTCGGATGGCTTTGCTGGTGTTCGATACTGAAGGGGCAAGCACGCACACTGAAGGAGTAGGAGAAAGCACGACCAGAGGCCTGACACCGACCGAATCAGGGACTTGGGACCATCACACGGAATCATTCTTTTGCTGCCCACATCTATTGGTTCTTGCGATGTTCGTACTCTATGCAGTTACCGAACCCACTGCAGACGTCATGCCAATGGATCAGAAGTGAGAACGGTCGAAAGAACAAGCGAAGATGTTAATTTTGGCTCCGTCGAATCGTGACATCTTATGACTAGATCGATCGAAAACTATCATGTGATCTCAAGCGTTCACGGCAGCACACACATACTCCCACTGACGAATGGGCATTACAGAAGTTTTCATCCTCAGCTCAAATCTTCAATCTTCTAAATTACATACATTTACAATAAGATCGGATGAAGAAAAGAGAAGCTCTCATGAGCTGCACTCGACTTGGACATCCTACCATGCACCGACATCATCAAACAACAACGAAAGAGATCAAACCACAGTTAAAAGCCACGTACATAGTCGTCCCCTCCAGCAAAACATACTTCTTTGAACATTCGGAGCCATCCACAGAAGAAACAAGATCCTAATGATCCTAAATAAGTTGCAATATACAGATTTCGGCAGTAGGCAGGATAGGTTATAACAACCTTGCTTTTAACCCGGCAGCTCCACCTGGTTCATCTTGCACACCTCTTGCCGAAATTTAGCGATGGCATGAAAACTGTGCAGTGGGATTACTTGATCTTGACCATAACATCACGAAGGTGATTGCTGCACACTACGTCCCAGGAACTCGCAGGAAACTGAGACTCGATTGTCGCCTCAGGTGTTCCGGAATCAGCTTGTCGATGAGCTCTGGCGATGCACCATTTAACTGCAAAAACAGGTAGCCAGGATTAATCCACTTGCATCATGAAAATTTTAATATTACCAATTTATTTCCATGTTTAATATCCGTCTACTGATAATCCTGGCAGTATGGTGGTAGACTTGTTAAATATGATGACAGAAAGAACAAAACTTATGCCAAAAGAGAGACCAATTTGCAAGATGATTAAATTTAAAAATCAAACCGTTACGTGATTACCTAGTAAGGTTCCTTGTAAGTGTTTCTAATTCCCCTGGTTTCAATTTTCAGAAGTAATGGTTTTTGCCATTGCAAATGCACTAAGAATTAGGAAAGTTTGAAAAATCAGCACATGACCGAAATGCAAATATTGGATTTACTTCAGCCTTGTTCCCCATAACTCTTTAAGCTTAACAAGGGCTTTGTTTCATAAGAAGTTATAACTACCAGAATTGCCTTAAAGAATTGTATGTTTGCATATGTTCTAAAATAAACTAAGAACATAGAAGTGTCAAGGGAGAGAAAAAGATTGGCAGACAAAATGTCTTGAAGCTGTTTTGCTTACTTCTTGTTTGAAGTCAAAAAGTGGAGGCAGAGGACGACCATTCGGCAACCGTGCATTTGGTTCTCGTAGCTCATCAAAGAAGGGGTGAGCACATGCTTCCAACTGAAATCGGAAATACCAAATAATGAGAACAGAGGGGTATCAGACATAAAACATTTCTGGTCTTTACAGAAAACAATATTTTACTACTTTTTATTGAGCAAGGTACTACTATATGATGAGTTTTAGGAGGGAAAAAGGCCTAAATCTTGTTAAACACAAAATGGACCATACTATAGTTGTTATTCTGTCAGCCGCATCACTGTTTTTCAAGAAAGTTTAGGAAGAAAAACTTACTGCAGTGCACCGAAAACTAGGAGAGTATTGGAGAAGGCGCGACGTAAGATCTATTGCCTCAGGAGGCATTCGCTTATGAAATATCTGAAACATTACAACATACTGTAAGACTCTTCAAATAACAAAGGTCAAGATTATGCATCATAATGGAAACAACTATCTTAACAAACAACCAAAATTAGAGAAATATCTCGATAGAAATATATCATAGTAAATGTTAGAACAGAAAGTTCTCACATATCTCGTTCCCAAACCAAAGCAAGCCAACTGTCTCATTCAACAATAGGTGAATATTTTCCAAAAAATTTCAAGATGTCAACATAACAAATTTAATAAGCTCAAGCACTTTCGATTACGAGCACCTAATTGGTCCAGACATCAAACACAAGTACTAGTCTTTCCGAGTAATATTTTTGCTGAAGCACATCTTAATGACAGCTATTTGATGTGTAACCCTCATCAGAGACTTCACAAAACAACAAATGCACTGGTAAGGTGGGATGTTCTCTCTCCAAAAATTATCAATTATTTTCTATATTACTTGTCCAAAAAATAAAATCAGCATCATCCATTAACAAGAAAAGCTTTGGCACAGGGATCATCAAAAGTTTACCAATGTGGGTATCCTCCAGTTCATCATAAATATCACACAACAACACAACTGGTAAGTAACAATTTTCCTGAAGAAAGTCATCTGTTTATAAGCAAATCAGTTCCAAAAGAATCAAGCTTCAGGAAGTTTGCAAACATTCTTTTTTGAGCTTGAGAGTATTAGTATAACTCAGATGATAAAATCAACATGATAAGTAACTGCAAATAACCTTGTGCCATGGATGAGCCTTTATCTGTGGAAACCTGAACTCCGTATAGTTTGGATTCATGCACCGAATTTCTTCACGAGTTGGAGTCCCAAGAACCTGCACAAAAAGGAAACATGCATCCTTGAAATCACAAGAACCAGTATCAACCAAAAGGGCAGAAGAATCATACCTTGATTATCTCAACAAGTTGATCGACAGCACTGTCTCCAGGAAATAATGGCTGAAAAACGTGCAGTATTGTCAGACATAAGATGTATTTAATTCATTTAACATAGGAATTCAAAAGTCCTCTTTGATGGATTATCAAAGCACAAGAACTGATAGGTAAGATGAAGTGTACCTGACCGAGGAGCAACTCAGCAAGAACACAACCCACTGACCATATATCAATAGATGCTGTATATTCTGTTGCACCAAAAATAAGCTCTGGAGCACGATAATACCGAGAGCAAATGTAAGAAATGTTTGGTTCACCCTTGACCTGGTACAGTACATAGAATATTAGAAAGAAAAAGCAATACTAGAAAACAAATGAAAAAGAATCAAAAGGTTTCCAATATCCTTGAACAAATATATCAAAGTGAAGTATAGAGATTGCACAAGTGCAGGATGACCTACAAAAAAAACACAAGGATATTTATCCATGAACATGCTGGTAATGGTACCGCAAAAAAAATGTAGAAATAAACCCAATAATCCATTAATGTTTGGTTCATGCAATACTAGAAAACAATAATTATCCAAAACAATAAATATCATCCATTAAGTATAGAGATTGCACAAGTGCAGGATGACCTACAAAAAAAACACTAAGGATATTTATCCATGAACATGCTGGTAACGGGACTGCAAAAAAAAATGTAGAAATAAACCCAATAGTCTCTCTTATATATGCATTTTACGCTTTCTCTGGCTCTGATGGATCAATTAAAGAACCATTTTGTGTTAATTCTAACACACTGTTGAACATTGGCATCTCATACACCGTGTAATATGGCATCACAGCTCTCCACAATTTGCCAATTTATGAAATGATTACCTTTGCTTCGCTACACGCTTGGAACTATCAAATGCTAGAATTATAATCCAGTCCAAAAGTACTAGAATGGACTATATTCTGTTATAGGATAGGTCAGCCTTCATATCACCTTGTTACGGAATACAATGCAGCCATCATAATGTTTCACAATTGTCAAAAGTCTAAGCATATCAATTAATTTACCTTTTATGTTCACGACTTCAAACAAAGCAAAAGAAAAAGAAGAATAAGAAAATGATGTTCTTGCGACAAGTGCTAAATTTTCACACAAGTACAAGATGGACTAAACGAAATTATAATGGATGTATCTTCTGATATAAAACAATGCATAAACGAGGTGTCAAATTAATCAATCAATTCATAATAATAAAAAATCCCATTATTATTAAGTAATGCATATTTTCAAAGATCCAGTGAAACTGATTGATCCATTGAAGAACACCAGAAAACGTCAAGGCAAAAAGATAACAACCATGAGTGTCATTCCAAGTAAGACATACCAAAACCTTTGCACTTCCGAAATCACATAGCTTGACTTGATGAGTCAGAGGATCTACCTGCAGAAAACTCAACTAATTGTAAAGGAAGAGACTTTACTTGATCAAGCTTGACAGAATATTAATATTTTGAGGCCACACGAACCTACCAAAACATTTTGTGGCTTTACATCTCTATGGCAAACACCAGGAACTGTATGAATATAAGCCAACCCTCTAAATATCTGAAAACAGATCCAAGTCAATTCTCTCATCCATGTGTCTGCAAAATGGGACTCCCAATGGAAAACAGATGATTTACCTGATACGTATAAAGCTTCACATATATAAGAGGCATCCTCTGATTCACACTGCTGTAATGTCTTAGAACACGATAAAGAGTTTCAGGCACATATTCCATGACCAGGTTAAGAAAAAGCTCATCCCTGCTTGTGGTGGAGAAGAAACAATGCTTTAGTGAGATCACATTTGAATGATCCATTGAACGCATCAGCTGCAGCTCACGGTTTTTGTATCTTGGATCCTGCAAAACCTTCTTTATTGCAACAGTCTCCCCTGTTTCCAAACATTTTGCCTGCCAAAAGACAATCATGTTTCATGTTTGAAATCAAAGCGCTACATGGTGTCATGCTCTTGTGAACAATCAAGAAAGAAAGAAAGCAAAAAAACCTGGAAGACAATTCCAAATGAGCCAGTCCCTACGACGCGCTCTGCCATGTAACTGATGGTCTGCATAGCAAGTAAAAGGGCTCAGAACATGGACATCGAATAACGTGCTCACATTGCAATTTCAGATACAATGATCTTGCGGGTCCTAACCTGCTTGGGTTCACCATTCTTGCCTCCAATGGTGGTGGAAATGATATGTCCAGTGACTGCATCGTTCCCCTCCAAAACAGATGTTTTCTGCAATATGTAGTTAAAAAGGAGTTTAATTAAGACACTTCATATTTCTATCAAATCAGAAGAACCAGCAAACAGCTGAATTTACTAAAGCAATAAATGGAAAGATCAGAAAGACGGACACAGGCAATTGGACTTAATTTCAAGGCACTCAAACAACTATGAACTGCAATAAACTAAACGGAACTAACAAAAAGAGAACAAACTCATCCAAATTAATAAGCTAAGCTGAAGACCGAGGCAAGGCCTACAGAGAGAGCACCAAGTAACACATGGATTGGATATCAGCGAAGAAATGACCTCAAAAGTCCTCAAGCCAGTATAAAATGGCAGCATCCGCCTCAAGAAATCCGGATATAGTTTGAACAACAAGCACGTGATATCAACATAGTCAAAATCCAACAAAAAACCTAAAAAAAAAAAAAGGGTCACTATTCTCGAACGCAGTGAAGAGAATGAAAGGCATTGCTCTTTAATTAAGCTTAGAGCAGAGATCGGTGGCCCAAAAGGCAAGAAGAACAACTGTAAGACGTACCAACCCCTAAAGGGAAAGCAAAGGAGAAGCCAAAAATCTTCTCAATCCTGAGTACAATTACACATAAACAAAAAGATCACACGGATGAATCCCCCGCTATATTCTTCAAAGATTTACCAAGAAAAAAGGGCAACAGCATAAACGTACAGATCAAACAGGATAAGAAGGAGAATACCTTGGATCCACACGGCTTCCACCAAAGAAAATGAAATTCTGGCTAGACAAATGCTGTATGATCTCTTAAAGCAGGCAAACGTTCACATCAAGAACAGATTTTTCCACCCGGAGAGGAGAAAACAACCAAAAAGAACGCTCCGAAATCGCAAAGAAACAGCTCGAATCGCCTTGAAGAAGCAACTTTTTGACACGGGAAGCACCGGAAACACGATAGACATCGAAAAGAGTTCGAAGAGGGGGAAGAAGTGGCTACCTTGTCTTCATCCATCCCAGGTCGGCGAGGAGCGGCGACGGGGTTGAGCGTGTCGTGCTCCTGCGGCGGCAGCGGCGGCGGATGATGGGGTCCCAGCGGCAGCGAGGCCATGTGATAAGGTGGGGAAGGACGAGGGCAACGAAAGAGGGAAGGAAAGACTCGACCTTTTCAACTCCTCGGTCTCATGGTTTTCCAGCGGATTCCGCACTGCCGCATATCAAAAAATGTAGGAAACGAGCAACAATTTCTACTCGAAAGAAAAAGACTTTTTCGAAATTGTTCTATTGGCTTGCTCGTAATCCACATCGTCTTTATAACAGCCGCTTTAACCGACATCACATCCGCCAATAAATGTGATGGAAGAATTGTTCGAGCAAGTAATGTAAAACGCAATGGATCTCGACAACCAAAGCTGTGAATAATTGTTGGACCAATAAATTACTGTAGAACATTTGACAGATATGAGTGCAGAATGATTGAGCAACAAGGCTTCGGGTCATTCATCGATAGCTTTCCACGCCACGGTGGGGGCTCGGGTCTCCATCTCACAGTAGCATCCCTTTGGAGGAGCTCGGGGGTGGCCCGTGAAGCTGCATGAGAACGCCTGTTGATGTATCGCCCACCAAAGCTATGCTGATCGCGATCACGATGATAACCTCGACAATCATTGGTCTACTTTATGGAATTGGGGCCGCAGATGGCCTCAGAAGTCAAGAAAGGGAGTGGATAATTCATCACGATAATGTATGTTTTCTTTATACGAGAAAAACCAGGAGTAATCTGTCGACCAATTCTTAAATTCTTATCACACCACAGATTTATTATTATTTTATTATTCATAATTTATTAAAAAATTATCTTTGAATTTAACTTTTTTTTATTTTTATTATATTAAATATTTTTAATTAAAATAAAAAATATATCGACCACAAGAGACAAAAAAAAAAAAAAGTTTTCTTCTTCATCCAAACCTTAGATCTATTTGAAAGTACTAGATTATTCTCAAAATAAATATAGTAGGTAACTTTCAAAAATTATAAAAAATAATCTTTAATACTCATGATATATATATATATATATATATATATATATATTAATAATTTAATATAAAATGATAACATATGAAACTCAAGTATAAGAAAAATCATGATAATTAATATACAATAAATAATGTCGTTTATCGATCATATATAAAACATCTTCATAACATCTTGATAATCTTTAATACTCACCTGTTGAGGGCATATTCCTTCAAACAGTGGATGGAGGAATCGTCTAACTGTCATGTTTGATAACCCACTAATCCCCGAATGAAATTACTCTATCTACCCTTAGTAGGGATACATAGTCAATCATGATTATTCATTCGGTTATGATAATTGATTATGACCTACTAGATTATGGCTCTGCATTGTAATTGGCATATAGCTTCTTTCATATATTATACTTCCAATATAGATTAATCAACATAATCACATATACTATAAGGTAACAATCATATTAATATCATTAACTTAATCTTAAAAAATAATTAATTATTTTTAAATGATATCTTTAGATTAAATTTTTAAGTCTATCAAATCATAAGGACATCAATCTTTCAATATTTTTCAATCAATCAAAACTCTAATTGGAGTAGTCTAATTGACTTGAACAAAACTCAATTGGATGAAACAAATCTTAAATTCTTATAGAACTGATTTAGAATCACCCTAGACTAGTCTAATTTAGATTTGGCTTGAATTAATCAAGTTGATTTGAAATCACTTTGAATTGGCTTGAACCGATCAAACCCGATCTCATTAGTCGACTAATAAGTTTAAATAAATAAAGGGAGAGAAAATAAAAGTATAGTGTATAGTGTTAGCCAAGATCAAACCAACTCACTTTAAGCCTTGGACAGGTAACCTACATTGCACATGTCTATTCCAGTTAGCAGGTTAGGTTGAGGTACAACAGACTGAACAGAGAGATGATAATGTGTCTAACGCCAATCATATAATGAAAGCGGGCTTAACTTCAATGGTTGAAATGAGGCTTACTCATGGGTTGGGCTTGACTTTACTATTGAATTGAGCCACACTTACTCTTGGGGTATGTTATGCTTAGCCACATAAGTTAAGTTATACCTAATCTTATGTGTTTGGTTATCCTTGACCACATGAGTTAAGCCGTAATTGGTTATATAGGCTAGGGTTGGGCCTAACTTTACTATTGAATTGAGCCACACTTTACTCATAGGATAAGTTATGCTTAACCACATAGGGGTGAGTTATTTATACCTGATCATATGTGTTTGATTATCTTGGCTAAGCTATAATTGGTTATATAGGCTAAGCTATACTTGACCACATAGGTTGGGTCATATCTAACTACATGGGCTAGATTGTATGTAGTCATATTGACCGAGTCATGCCTAATTACATAGACTAATTCATGCAAAATCAACTTAACACCTTAATTTGACTATTCTTATTAAATTAAATTTTAATATTTTTAAAATATTATAAAATAATAATTGACCTCAAGTTCATTCTTTTTTTATGAATTAACTAATTTATATTAATGATTTTAAATTTAAAAATAATTAAATTATAAAAATTCCAAAATTTCATGAATTAAAACTATTATTAAATTAACAAATTTAATAATCATTATTTATTAATCACAAAAATTTGAAATTAAAATATTATTATGTATCATATAAATTATAATAATTATAATATTAAAAATGTCAAAATATGAATAAAACTCACTAATAATAAAAAAATAGAGGATCCTACCTTTTCTCAAAATTTCTATCATCAATCATTATAAGCAATAATTTAATTTTTATTTTAAATTTATTTTTATTTTACTTTCACACACAAAGATAAATTTTTAATATTTATTTTTATGGTTCACACATAAAAAATAAAATTCAAGATAATTACTTTCTAAAAACCACGTCACTCATTAGAAAATAAATAAGCTAATAACTTAATTGATTGGCTAAATTTCTAACTTATTCACATGATGAAGAAAATGAATTTTAATAATTTTCTTAACAATACTATGCAAATAAGAAAAGTAATAATTCAAATAAAACAAGACGTTATTAATGGTAACTTCAAGAGAGAAAAATCTCCTGTGATTACAATTTTGACCGGAAAACAGTTTACGAGGAAACCAGGGAAAACCACCTGAGTTGTTCCACCAAAACCTTTGGTCCGGCGGATTCATGGCGAAGATGAGATCATTCTTTCTTAATTGCAGCATGAACCAAACTGGAGGAAAGGAAATAATAGACATGCTTCATAAAGAGAAGATTGATCTGTTGTATTGCCGATCAAACTCAGAATATACATGATATGAGTAGTAGATTTGATTAAAATCTACATTTGTATCGACTCAACAATGTCTACCACCTTCCCTTCGTCACTTATCTACGCAACAACCTCATGATGGAGCAAAGAAGCGGTTCAGGTTGAAGGGGAGAGTATAGAACTCCTCGTTCCTGCTGTCTCCCTTGAAGGTTCGGAACCTCCTCCACCATGGCATGCCTCGGTCTGCGGCAGCGTCCTCGAAGTCGAGTGTGTTGTCTAGGAAAACTGCAACTATCAATGCCACGGTTGGCGGGGAGGAGAAGATTGTGTTTATGTAGTCATTGAACTGCAATAGGATAATGAAGATACATGAATCAGATCAGGAAAATGCTAATAAAAACAAGAAATGTAAAACCTCTCGAAAAATCCTTAGTATATTTCAAGCTTAATTTGTTTGAGATGTTCTTCTTCTTTTTCTACAGTGCATTGACCATGCTCTGCAATTTCTGAATGCTTTTATTTAGACTTCAGATTACGGATTATGCTCCACAGAATCAGATAAAAGTTACTATTAAGTTGTTTATGCTCGATCTAATTTAAAGACCGGCAGATATAAACCAAGTGCGCAACACAAACCCATCCTGCTTTGGTGTGGGCTGGACCATGCTGAGCACTCAGAGTGTAGCGGAAGAAGTATTGAGGAACGGATAGGCCAAGGAAGATGGAGACGCCAACGATGAAGAGGTTGCGCATGGAGTTCATGTTGGTGAACTGCAACAAGGACAGCCCCACCGCAGCTTGAACGGAAAGAGCAGAAGAGAGAAAAGATTTTAGTGTCTCATCAGTAATCATGAAGACCAGTTCTGTATGACACCAAAGGGACGAGAACATACGTACCCACAAGCCCGAACAGAACACAGTAAACAGCAGCAAAGATGGTGAATGGAATGGAGGCAAATAAAGCTCCAAATTTCCCTATGTCAAAAGAGCAGCTTCAATATTATCCCACATCAAGCGAAAACCTATTTTAATTGATTGGGAATGTCAGCTTATCACTCACCCATGATGGAGAAAAATATCATGAAACAAGCTGAGATCTGTGTGACCCTACGACTCCCAACTCTCGTTGATCCGAGAAGCCCAACATTCTCCCTGTTGTTCCAAGTTATTAAGCTTCATAGAAAATATGCCTATGATTACCGGAAAAGAAAGATCATCGCGAACATACACAGAGACAGTCGAACCACTTGCAGTGCCAAATAGCCCATCAAGTAGAATTCCTATTCCCTGTTAGTTTTTGAAGCATAAAAAAAGACATCAATCCATCATCCATTCATTCTCCATAATTATATTTAATTAAAGATTTTACCCGGCACAAGTTCATTCCATAAGGTAGATAAATCACCTGCCATCCAATGCCTCGGCTCAGAACATGAGCTGGAGGTGGTGTTGCACTGGCTAGGCGGGCTGCAGCTTTGAAAGCGCCTGTTGACTGTGGCAAAACAAGAAACCTATCAGCTTAACAACAACATATAGAAGCAGTAGTGCACCATCAAGAACAGCAGAGTTCAACATTCTAACCACTTACCTCGATCAAGGATACAAGGACAGCAGCCATCATCCCAAAAGAATGACCAGCATCGAAAGTTGGTGCACCCCATTGCAATGGGTATGGAATCTTTATCCTGAAAGCTCTGGTGTCAGGACAACAAATAGATGCTTGACATTATTGAAGGAGGATAGAAACATAAAAAGATGGGTAAGTACCAGGGAGCAGAGGAGATGAGATTGGCTCGGTCAGTGCGACAGTTGACCTGGGTGCGTTCTGGCCGGTGTTTGTATGCACCACCAACTGTAAGCAAGTAGGCATAAATCCATATGATGACAATGGTTATCAGAAGAGAGAACCTCTCCAATATGGGCCACCGTCTAATGTGCAGATGCTTTAGATACTGATCAAGTTGTCACGTTTGGTTAGAAAGAGAATTTGCAAGGAGACAGTAAGGAAGAACTTGAAATCAGTTGCAAGCTGTCTGGGAGAACTGAATCACTAAATTGTGTCAGATGAACCAGTACCTGGGAGGATGCAATGAATAGGATAAGCATTGGAATGCCAATCTCCACACATCTTCCAACCTGATGCACAAACGAGCTAGGTTGAATATTGAATGTGATGTTGTAATGCCCATCTCTTATAGAAATTTAAGAACTTCTCTTTATATATTCAGAGCAATAAATTTTTGTCACAAAGATGAGGACAAATTTTGTAGGAAGAAGGTCGCAAAGAGAATTTCACCTACCAAAGATATTTTTCGCTTAACTTACCAATGGACAAGATTTCAAAACAACTGAGCAAGTCCGACACATTTCTGACAGTTCTGAGGTATCAAAGTATGTGCATACATCAATTTTAGTTTTTGTAATTACATATCATACCAAACAAACAATATTGGTTTTAAGAATCTAAAATCAAGTAGATAATACTATGTTTACATACTTTAATTGGAAGTTCTGATAACAAAGTTTTCTTAATGAATTTGTCCGAATTTTCCTGGTATGCACCATCTCTCTAGAAATGTACAAATCCGGTGATAAATTTGGTTGAAAAACATAAACATAGTAGATCATTTTACCAAAATATTTATGGGTTCATAAACATAATGCACCATGCCATTTACCACCTTTTGTGAAAGGTTTCAATAGGTAAAGAAAGATGCTTATTCATGTTACAGAGTTTACAAGTGATACTGCAATAGGCAAACGAAGTAGGTTACAATAGTTACATTTTGTACACAATCTTGTGCAAGTAAGAAGTTCACCATGCAGAAAATTGGAGGGTGACCATCTAATAACACGCAGGATGATTACAATAATGCAAGATCAACATGTGCATACGCGTGAAGAGAAAATGTACGAGATGTGAATCAAGATGCACCGCTTCTTAGCATCCATGAGACCGACGCACAATAACTTTACATGCTAAACTGAAAAGCTAACTATACCTTCATGCAAACGAATCTTACAGATATCAAAGAAAAGGAGAGGTAATAGAGGTAGTACCACGGGGAATCCTCTGTCGAATAATCCAAATCCTACAAGTGAAACCACTGGAACCATTCCAAGAGGGCTGAAAAATCTGAATAAGGAACAAAACCATCATTTTATGGTTGGCCCAATGAATATCTGTAACAAGCTAATAAAATGCATGTTATTTAAGCAGACATGTCATAGCATTGGCCCAGAATTGTCCCCACGTTAATAGAGTCCAAAACTATCCATTTGGTGGATCCTTTCATGCAAGTAAACTGTCATCATGTTCTACATCAAAGAGAAAACCATGTTGGCTGGTATAAGTGATTATTGCTTGATCTGATGGACCACATTTGTTCAATTATTCTGCCAGACAACATGCCAGGAAACAAAGATATATCTTATGGTGGTAGAAAACTAGGTCTACCTGGAGCAGATCCCCCACAACTGGCTGTAGCCCAGAATGATCTGAATGCTGGAAGAGACAATTAAAGCTCCTTGTATCGCTCTCATGGTTTGGAGGAACCTCTGCTCACATGCAAACAATGCAGCAGTCCAAACTATTCATAGGAAAATTAACCAAATTTTCTTCTATGACTATCAGAATAGAGGGCACCGTATTGAGCAAAAAGTAATGGAGCAGAACTTATTACAGAGGGACTAGATAACTTGCTGGCTTACTTCATGGTCGTCAGTTATCTGCGCCAGCGATGAGTCATGAATTATGGATATGATTGGAACCACAAATGCGTATGAACCACCGATGACAATTGGAAGTCGAGTTCCGAATAGGGTTTGAAGCAATGTATTTATTCCAGACACAAACAACAATGTCTGGACCACCTTTACCTTATCATCCTGCAACAATGGAACTCACTATCAGAACTCCACTAGTAGCCCTGTCAATCTGAACAGTTAGATAATAAAAACAAGTGACACCAACAGAAATTAAGTGGGTGCTGATCGATATGACACATAATAAGTAATCATCCATGGCTTGGAACAATCAATTTCATCTTGTATAGCACAATTGTAGAAAGTGAAAGTATATTAACTCAACAATCACTTCTATCAGTGCTTTGGAGCTCGCATGAGGAAGTCAATGGATACTAAATCTAAGTTACCTAAAACACTTAGTAAACAATAAGAATATATCTTCTTTCCTTCATATGTCATCTTCAGGTAATTCCTATGTCCATTTCTATAAGATTTGCCTATTTTTCTTCTCAAATTGCAACAAATTAACGGGAAAGACACTGATCAATTGTCAAAATGTAACAGAAAGGAAAGAACTTGCTAGAGATAAACTGGACAAGATCGAGTTTTGATGGAAAGACTCGGGACTTACATCAGTTCCACCCATCAAGTGTACCAGAAGGGTCGGGATCATCACCACCGTGCCCAAGGCCAATATGTAATGCTGAAATCCCAACGCAATAGCCTCACCTGTACTCCAAATCGTCAGGCACAAACCAGAACGCACTCGGTACTAACACACACCATTGAAACCGGAAAAAGAAAAGAGAAGCAAAATCAAGAAGGACGGTGAAAGCGATTCAACGCACCCCAAGATGGATTGGAATCGATGCAGTACTCCAAACCATGGAGCTGATCCATGGGCGGATGCGTGATCTCCTCCGGCTTGACTTCTGCCATCTCCATAAGCTACCAAACTCCCCAAACGCACAAACAGGAAAAGAGAAGGCCTGAAAACTGATAAAAATCTGATCTTTCTCGTTTCTTCCAAACGGTACCAAGATGGTTTTTTTCCGACTGCTACGCGGATGAGAAATCTAATAGCGAAAGAAAAGACTGGAGAATCATTGGTGAAAGCTGAGAGATACTGTGGTGTCAAAGAAAAAAACACACGGAGGATGAGACGAAGACAGAAAAGAACACGAGAGAGAGACTGCGCGAGATAGAACGTATGGCCTCGCTCGCAAACACAACAAAGAAAGAAAAAACTAGGCGAGGATGATTTAGAGGGCCAAAAAAACCACTTCTTTGCCACCCACCAAGTGACCTCCCCCCTGTTCTGCATTGTTCTTTATTCATTGTCCTTATTGTTTCTGGGAATTGGCCCGTTGGTAATTTTATGACCCAAATGCCCCTGCCAGTGGCCTGTCACAAAGCTGTAAGAAGAGGCGTTTGCGCAGCTTTTATGCGAACTATTGTCCCGTTTTACTCGTTATTTCCTTTGTGAATTAAATACTGGGGAAAAATCATTACCCTTAGTGATGCAGCAAATAAAGGTTTTTTCCTAATATAATGATCTATCAAATCCTTTAATTTAGTCTAGAATGAGTTCAGAAACAAATAGATTTAAATCTATCGAACATTATAATCCGTCCATTCCAATAAAATCGATCGATGTATCTTTTTATTGGGTTTAGAACGAGTTTGCATACAAAAATAATTGAGCTGGGATTCAAATTTAACTATCTACGGTTAATGGAATATCAAACAATTAATAGCTAACTAATGCGTTATCATTCCTATTATTTTCGTGATTGGTGATGTGATATTTGTTGTCGGTAGGAGATCTCTTGGTTCAGTGAATTATTTTAATATATAATTTTTTTAAAAAAATATTAATTCATCCCTCCCGGTCCAATGAATTATTTCCTCGTAAAAAAATTATTGTATTATGATGCAAGAGAGCCATAAAAAAAACCAAAAAGAAACAGTGTTGTTGGCTCATCTACTATGGCGGAGACTGATTGAAAGCTCTGAAGAACTTTTGACCAAATTGGTAGTCCAATTGTTGTCCCTATTTTGCCTTATTTAGGCCCAAGCCCACGGCCTATATGGAATCGTTGCATGCGTTGACCGCGGACTTCAACGGGGTTTGGAAATGGTATTGTTTACTGATATAAAAGCTGGCATGTTTACCAAATGAACATATCTATATTTTTTCTGTCAGACCGACAAGTCCGATTAGGTATTGTTTTTGTGGTGGCAAAATGAGAAACTGCCAAAATAGTTCGTCAAGTGATGCAGGTGAATGCATTTGTTTGACCAGGTCAAGACGAATGCAAGTCTTCCTTGGCCGGCTGTTAGAATCTATATTTATGCGACACGTACGTTCTATTTGTATGGCTTCGATTGCTGTGCTATAAGATCGGTGGGATTTGTCATTTTATTTAGGTGATTTTTAGTATCTGCATATAGTTTGAGGCTTTGAGATGGTAATTAAGTATATATATATATATATATATATATAGTTTTTTTACATTTATATCATAATTATTATTCAAATATATTTGAATTCTACGAGTAAGCAGGTACTACTTTGCCTCACGCTTTGTAGCGTGTGATTCACGTGCGCGCACGACGGCGCCCCGTGCCGGTCGTCCCGCCGCCCGCGGTGAGCAAAACCGCCACGCGCGATGAATACTAAAGAACAGCCATACTTCGAGGTTCCTTTTTTGGCCGTACCTGCCTTTGTCAACCGACGGATCTCCTGCGGGCTCTCAATTTCCTTCAATTGTAAGGCGTGTGCGCACGGTGGTATCGGTTAATGGGTAGCTCAACCTAGAAAACATTATTCAGCCGTCATTTTCGGCCGCGTGGCAGCTGACGACAGCTATAATAGACGCTTTCCTTTGCTTTCGAACTTTCTTTTACTCCTGTACGTGCTTGGTCGGTACCCGAACGCCTATCTGGGGGACTCCGGTGTTTGCAGATTTGGGTCCTACATGGGAGACCTGTCGTTTCTCCAACCACAAGTCCGGTTACAGTAGCGGCTACGACGAACGGACAGAAACGGTGGTGCCCCTCCGTTAAAACAGCCAACTTATTATGCCCGTGCTCCTTGTTCACTGGGAGACACGCATAACCAAATCACCTCCAGCTGTCCGTTCCATCGCGACGCGCCCCACCCGTCCTTCACCAATAAACACTGCCGTACTCCCACGCGTCCCTACAAAGCCGGAGATCCCGGTCGAGCAAGTGCTACTGAATATATGAACTCGACCGTCAGATTGAACTACGTACGAATCTCAAAGCAACTATATGGCCGCTGATGCCTTCCTTTCCACTTACCCATGTTGACACCCTCGTCGACAAACGTGGGCGCCACCACCGTTATCCAATAGAAGAATGCGAATTGAGCGATCGGTGAAAATAAATGATTTGTTTTCCTTTTATTTCGGAACGAGTCGATGAGGGGTTGGGAGCGAAAGGCAAACGCAAAAGACAATAGACGTTGCGATGCCCGTTATCTTAAACGGAGGTCCCGACTAGGTGCTCCTCCTTCCGTCGCTTTACCGTCACGTTTTCTTCGTCTAGGAGAAGCTATCGCTCCGCCACCGACGCTTCCGCCCCTGCCCTTTATATACTACCATTCGATATCTTGAAGCCGCTTCTCCTTCCCACAGATCCCGTTGCGACGGGAAAAAAGGGCAATCGATAGGCGCCTTCAGAGAGAGAGAAATAGAATTGGCTCTGGCTCTGGCTCTGGCTTGACGAGGGGAAGGGAAAGGAAGAAGAAGAAGGGTTGGGATCCGATCCCTGATGGAGGAGGCGGTCACGATGATGCCGAGCGAGCACGACAAAAGGAGAAAGAAAGACGGCGGCCTCCTCCTTGGTCGCTTCGAGGTGGGCAAGCTCCTCGGCGCCGGGACCTTCGCCAAGGTCTACGTCGCCCGCGACGTGCGCACCGACGAGCTCGTCGCCATTAAGGCCCTCGACAAGGAAAGTATTCTCAAGAGCGGCCTCGTTGCGCACATCAAACGCGAGATCGCCATCCTCCGCCGCGTCCGCCACCCCTATATCGTCCAGCTCTTCGAGGTCATGGCCACCAAGACCAAGATCTACTTCGTCATGGAGTACGTCCGCGGCGGCGAGCTCTTCTCCCGCGTCTCCAAGGGCCGCCTCCTGGAGGACACCGCCCGCCGCTACTTCCAACAGCTGATCTCCGCCGTCGCCTTCTGCCACGCACGCGGCGTTTTCCACCGGGATCTCAAGCCGGAGAATCTCCTCGTCGACGATCACGGCGATCTCAAGGTGTCGGACTTCGGCCTCTCCGCCGTTGCCGAACAGATGCGCGGCGACGGGCTTTTCCACACCTTCTGCGGCACGCCCGCCTATGTCGCGCCCGAGGTGCTCTCCCGGAGGGGCTACGATGGCGCCAAGATCGACGTCTGGTCCTGTGGCGTCATCCTCTTCGTGCTCATGGCAGGTTACCTTCCCTTCCACGACCGCAGCATCGTGGCCATGTACCGCAAGATCTACAAAGGCGTCTTCCGGTGCCCGCGATGGTTCTCGCAGGATCTCGTCCACCTCCTCCACCGCCTCCTCGATGTCAATCCCCAAACCCGAATCACCATTCCGGAGATCATGGAGAATCCCTGGTTCAGGAAAGGGTTCCGACACGTCCGATTCTACATCGAAGACAACCAGTTACATAGCATAGATGATCCCGAAGATGATCCCGAAGATGATCCCGAAGATGACCAACTGCAGAATAACGAACCTAAGCAAGATGAGACATACGAATCGGGGTCGGAATCGGACTGCTCCGTCGCTTCCTGCCCACCTACATTCTCGGACGAGCAGCACCACCATCCATTGCCAAGGCCGCCGAGCCTTACCGCGTTCGATATCATATCTTTCTCCAGGGGATTCGACCTCTCAGGGTTGTTCGAAGAAACAGAGGAGATGACCAGGTTCCTGTCCAAGGAGCCCGTGTCACAGATCATATCGAAATTGGAGGAGATTGCAAAGGTTGTGAGCTTCAAGGTCAGGCGGAAGGATTGCAGGATCAGCTTGGAAGGGACGAGAGAGGGGGAGAAGGGCCCACTGACGATTGGTGTGGAGATATATGAGCTAACGCCATCCATGGTGGTGGTTGAGGTGAAGAAGAAGGCTGGAGATGGACAGGAGTATGAAGAGTTCTGCAACAAGGAGCTCAAGCCTGGGTTGCAACACCTCGTCTACGAGTCACCTCCCGTTGTCAGAACCACTTCCAACATGTCATAATGTAAACAAAAGGTAATTTATTCTTCTCCCATTTCAGACATCTTCCATGATTTGGTTCAAATTATTTATGCTGTTGCCATTGAGTATTAATTACTTCTTGCTCAACAGTTTCAAATTACAAATTAGGGAAATTCAAGTGTTTATCATGTGTTAGTATCAAGCATCCGAAACTTCAGATTTTGGGGTTGAAGCTTTGTAAGCTTATTGAACTCAACATTGACAATTCTGCATTAGAGTTTGTGAGGAAGTTTCAACCATGCTGTTTTGACTGGAATCATTTTTTTCCCACTATACTCGATGATGTTTGAGATAATGGCCCATCCTCTTGGAAGGCATTACAATTCTCCAAGTTGACCTTAGCAAGATAATCTTGCAAATAGGGACTCCTCATTTTCTTGTGAGTTTCTTCAATTTTGTAGTTAGGCTATAAATCAATAAGATGAATCACTCCAGTTTGGAATTTCTAATTTGAGATTTCAGTCATTCGGTAATTCCCAATAAGATCTATGAGTATCTTTCAGCAGTACAGCTAGTGATAAAATAACCAAGTTCCACATTTGAAAATTCTTCAATACACCTTAGTTTGGTCTCTGTCCTATAATCTCTTGATTGTGGATTGTAAATGAACATCCATTGTGTTAGTATGGGAAAATAATTCGGAAGGATGGGAGACTTTGAACAGACCTGTACTCTATTGCAAGTTTAAGACTATTAGATAAGGTCTCCAATTAGCCATGCAAAAAATTCAGGTGGAATTTGATATTGCTTTTGTAATTGATGTTCTGGAGAAGATAGTGCAACTGCCTTGGTCAATCCTCCTGACTGTAGTTAAGGATGTATTGGATTGTAGAATCATATATACATATATATATATATATATATATATATATATATACATGTATATATATATATATGTATATATGTATATATATATATATATGTATATATGTATATATATATAAATATATATATGTATATATATATAAATATGTATATGTATATAAATATGTATATGTATATAAATATGTATATGTATATAAATATATATATGTATATATATATATGGAGGACAACTGTGCTGTCCACTGGCCAATAAACTATACACATACATCTAAACTTGATAGGATTTGGCACGTGGAATGGCTTGTTCCAATATCTAACATTTTGTATTTGGATGAAGTGGGCACTTGTTGTACCCACTTAACTCATAATATATTTGTTCTTTTTTGGCATAAAAAATGGACTTCAATAATTCATAAAAAATATATATAATAGAGCAGACAAACATTCAATTTTTGTTCATTAATAATTCTTAATTTAACAG
Source organism: Musa acuminata AAA Group (assembly GCF_036884655.1). Taxonomy (NCBI): domain Eukaryota; kingdom Viridiplantae; phylum Streptophyta; class Magnoliopsida; order Zingiberales; family Musaceae; genus Musa; species Musa acuminata. Next base: position 11,916,953 of record NC_088352.1, on the reverse strand, counting down.
GTGCCAGTCTTTTTGATGTCTTATGTCACAAGACCATAGGTCGTATATACATGATACTGATCCATGGGTAATGTTTTCATGTAGTATTGTTTAATAGCTAAACTTCTTTTAAATCTCTGTATCACTTGTCATATCTCTAAAACCATTTATGAATTAATTCTTTTAAATATTCAGATTTGAAGAAACGATTCATTAAATTATCTCATTTAATAATAATCTTTTTCATTAGATCTTTTGGTAACAGAGATACTTGTAAATTCAATCATTCATACATTCAGTTTGTTCTTATGAAGGTGAATCCATCTTTCAATCTGTGAATCATCATCCATTTCTTGATTATCTCTTTTGTTGATGATTATCAGGATTAGATCTACTCTTCACTAATTTCATTTTCTAATCTTCAACGACTCTTAGGAACAGTCCCACTGTGATATCATATTAAAATGTTGGTCCTTGAAGATACACTAGCATATTTTTTTGTATCACAATAATGTTACAATTGTTGTTCTTCTAGAAAAAAATTTACTTGTTTAATTAATGATATAGCTGCATGAATTAGAAAACCAGCTGAAGTTATTGGTCCGGTGTATAGAAATAATAGGAAAGTTGAGGAGATGTAGGTGGTGAATTCTTGTTAGGAGGATCATATACATCTTTCTAGATAAAAGATATGGGACCTAGAAGTGTTGGTGAAATTATGATGACTCAAGACCTCATTGAAAGGTCAGGCACGAACATTAGTTGGCCCCATTTGCCTTGCCATGACAAAAGAGGGTGCTGGTCAATGGCTGGAATCGTAGGTGCCATGTCAAGATCATGCTCACACAGGTGCTTGAGGCTAGACTTTTTGTCCTTTAATCAATTTACAATCATTGTCTCTAGTGTATTCTCCAGTGGTATGTCAGATGGCTGTCAGATTTTATTTCTGGGAGCAATGAAGGCTAAAGAGATAGCAGATGATGTCTACAAAGTGGATATTAAGTATTCAACATTTAGTAGTCATTTCTTTCAATCTAAGAACCTCTGTTTGGTCCATAAATACATGGACATTGCATGGAGAAACTAGATTACTATGCTTTGATAATTGTATTCTTTCAGGAATTTATCATGTTCAAGGGAAAAATGTTATCCTCCAAATTTGAGTACGATGGCATTTTCGTGTCTCCTCCGGTTCAAGTTTTCTTTTGTTTTTGTGTGGAAGAAGAGGACCTTTATAGATAGAATTTTTAGTCTATTTTCTCTGCTTGTTTCCTTTGTAATTCTTTGGAGCCTCGTCGTCAAAATGGAACAAGAGAGAATCGTGATCCAAATGATTATTTACTTTTGACTTTGTTATCTTTGCCATATTGATTGATTGCTATCTATTTTCTTCTTCCTCTCCCTTTTCTTTATACATACTTTTTATGTCCATCTATTATTATTAATTTTGTTTCGTATATGTGCAGGTTCTTTGATCTTAAAGCATTGGTTTCTTGATTGACACTGGAGTGGTGGAAGTTCTTTTGGATGTTCGCGACTTACTTGGTGGACCAGACCATAGTAGGTGTCCACCACAAATATGCTTTGATCTGGTGATGACCATCCTGGCCTCTACTTCTACCTCCATGACCAACAACCAAGCTTTTAAGGAGCATTATTTTGATGATGTGGTTCATGATTTTTGTAGTGTTTGTCTGTCTGGCTCACCTTGGACGGGGCAGTATGCCATGAAGGATTGGATGACAGCAAGGTTTATCATCATCATTCTGACCGTAAATTTACGGTATATAAATATATTCTTTGATTAGTCCATCTGTCTGGAAGTTGGTAGTCCTATCTCCCCATCTAGCTATGATGTTCATGTATATCTCCCGTCAGATTAAGGTGGCTGTGTAAATATATATATAGAGGTCCAGAATAAATCAGTCAGTGGTTGATTGCAAGGACCACTGTCGTACGTCTGTGTATGTTTATTACTCCACCTTAACATCTGTTTGATTTATGATAATGTTTGTTGTATTTTGGATCTTATTTTACTCGACTACAGAAACCATGTTTGTGGCTTTTGCATGGCAAAGAATTTTTTTCTTGAACCGCTTGATTACAGTTCCTATTATGCAGAATTTTTTTTTTAATGGGAATTGACATGGACCTATTCAAATATTTTTTGATGGAATTCTATATCTGTTCAGATAATCCATCGGTCCGATCTACAGATTAGCCAACACCATCAATAGATCTGATCAACGGTTTCGAACTAGATTTCTTTTTTTTCCCTGACTGTCTCCATCACCACCCGTGATTGCCTCGAGCACCTCGGTCTCTCTCTCTCTCTCTCTCTCTCTCTCTCTCTCTCCGCATGCTACTTGTTTGTCTTCCTCTCCATTGGCTGCATTGTGATGCCTGCGCTTGAGCCGATGCTACCCTTCTCGACAGACCCAACTGTGGTTTTGGAATGGGAATTGCCTACCATTCGAATCGAAATCGATGATTTCAACCATAATCAGGATTAATCATCAGCAATCGTAAGGCCTGACTATTCAGGTGGTCCTTGTGTTCAGATAACATCCATTTCTTCCCTATCTATCTCACATAAGCATAAAAATACTGTTGTATGAAAAATTTTAATATTAAAAATTAAAATTAAATAATAATAAATCAAATTTACAATATGTACATTTTGATATTATTCAAAAAATCTCTATCTAATTTGCAGGTACATCATTGGATCTGAAAGCTATTGTAATATTGATCTATAAGGAAAATTAGACTCGTCTTATTCTCTTTCTATCCTTCGTAAGATTACTATAAACGATTGATTAAGGGCTAAAGAAGAACGAAAATATATATATGTAGTCTCAATAACTGATGTATCATCCCTATGAGGTCATAGCAAAGTGTTAGGATCAGGGTTTGACACTACGGGGCGGGGGGATGAATTAGTGCAGCGGATAAAAATGTCAACTTCGTCAAATCTCTCATACAATAAAAATCGTTTCCGACGTAAAATCGATTTCGGAAACTTAACTTGAAAGCATACGTAAATGTATTGAAGGCAGTAAGCTATTGAAGGGGTTTGCAGTAAGGTAATAGCAGGAAATAAAATGCAAACCAGAGAAGATGGGAGTTTATAGTGGTTCGGTCAATCGTGACCTACATCCACTCCTTCGATTCCTCTTCCATCAAGGCCACTGGCATCCATTAACGATCTTCGTTTACTAGGCGAAGATCAACCTCCTTCTTACACCCCTCTTCTCCTTTTACCGGGTTTAGGAGACAACCCTTACAAGCACTCACTCTCCTCTCTAAACAGAATTCTAACACTTAGAATTTAGAGGAGGGAAATTCTAGAGATTACAACAGCATTTTCTCTCTTTTAATCTCATTATGCTTGTGTTTATTAACCAGGGATGAGAGGGGTATTTATAGGCTTCAAGTTGATTCAAACTTGGAGCCTAAAAATATCTCATCCCGGGTTCCCTGGGCACGAGTGGTACCACCGCCCAGTGTCAGTTTGACTAATACTGTCTGGGCGGTACCACCGCTCAGACTGACAGTACCACCGTCTGGCACCCTGCTAGGGGTGGTACAATCGCCCAGACTGGAGGTACTACCTCCTGACATAGCCTCGAAGACTGTGCGATGACGGTGAGTCTTCTTGGGGAACTGTTTGGGCTTCTTATTGAGCCCAACATAGTGATTACATGGGCTTAGCTGGACCCTAATTGGGTTGGCCCAAATCCAATCTTAATTACTTGCTAACTACGATTCCTAAGACATATTCTAAGCTAAACGAATCCCTATGTCAATTCTTCCGGTGATCTTCCGGCGAACCTCCGACGAACTCTCGGCAATGTTCCGGCGGACTCCCGGCAAGCTCCTGGACTTCACAACGATCTTCTTGGTGAGTTCCGATGAGCTTCTCTGGCAAGCTCCGCGACTTCTCGGCTGGTTCCTGTAGAACTTCCGACGAACGTCCGGACTTCCGTCGAACTCTCGAACTCCCAACATAATCTCGATCTTGACTTCGGGACTTCATTTTGCTTCATGTCTTGCTATCGTAGTTAATCCTGCACATGTAAAACACACTTCGATCTAGACAATTAATCCTAAGCATCAAATCAAGTTGTCCGGCATGTCATTGGTCCCTCGACGCTCCGTTCGATTCTTCGGCGCATCGTCCTCTCTTGCGGCCTATTGTCCAATCGGCCAATTGACTCTGCAACTCCGATATCCTTGGCATAATCTCTGCTCTTCTTGGCCCGATGCCTGAATCCATGGCCCGAAGCCTTCTGTCGATACGTCGACCGATCCACCAGTCTGACGTCCAATCTTCTGACATGTTCCTCCGGCCCAACATGATTTTTCTTGCTTTAATTGTCTCATCCCGATCGAAGCATCCTACGTCACTCAAAATGCATATTAAAATATAAACACATATTGATTGGTTTCATCATCAAAATCTGAGATTCAATAATCTCCCCCTTTTTGATGATGACAACCAATCGACGACGGAGTTAACCTTGACTCCCGGAGTTTAAACAAACTCCCCCGATCCATATGCCATATTGATAAAACTCTTGGATTCAAAAATCCATGTAACATGTCATGATCAAATCATGACATACCAACAACATACTTCTCCCCCTTTGTCATCAACAAAAAGGAGAAGTACAATCCTCATGTGTTTAGAAGTAGGAGTTCAAATTGTTGCATAATAAACATAATCTCCAGTTTTATCATCATGCAATTTTGCTATCATCATAGATAATGCAAGGTAGTAAGATAGTAAGTTCTACAACATCAAGCTAGCAAATTTTATAATATTTTAGAACATGCAAGCTAGCAGTTTTGAGATGTTCAAGAAAGCAACTCTTGCTTCTTGAAATATGTAAATTTGTCAAGTTTTGCTAGATGTGCAAGTTAGCATTTTTGCCTCTTGAGATAGGCAAGATAGCACATTTGTTTATTTTGAGATAGCAACTTTTTTCTTCTCTTTAGATCACAAGCTAGCAATTCTAGCAAATTTTACATCATGCAAGGTAGCAAATTTTTGTGATGTTCAAGATGTCAAGTTCTTCTCCTTGCAATATGTAAGCTAGCAAATATTTGCTTCCTTTGTTTAAGCTAGCAATTTTGCTTCCTCTGCAAAGTGCATGTTTCTAAATTTTGCAAGATGAGCTAGCAATATTTCTCCCCCTTTATCAATGTCAAAAAAAGGGAAGACCCTTTGCGTCAATTTTTAAATCATGACAAAGGTAAGTATCAATCTTATTTGTGCATTATTATATTTTCAAATTAAAACATGCATATTTTCAAAACCATACATTTCATTTTTCATGCATGATACAAATAAATCAATCATCATTATGAGCATATCATACATGATATTCAAGCATTAAAAATTTTAAGCATTTATCAACATGTTGATCATGATATCAAACATTCATCATTTAAAGCATTCATGATACACATCATATGCAGTACATCATATACATCATTATCATAAGTATTGCATGCATTATTACAAATTTATTAATATTTCATGCATTCATATCATCACATAAAGAATATCAAGAAGAATTAGTTGGGTGATGAGATAAACATTTCATGAATACAAGGAATTACATAAAGATCATATCATGAAATATTTGAACATGTGAATACCAAAACACATGATTTCTTTTTAAAAAACCTCCTAATAAATAATTGAAGAAAATCTTAGGAGAACGATTAAACAAAAAATCTTGATTCATAATAAAATTTAATGTATCGAATATCGAGAAATCAAGATTATGATTTCGATAAAACTCATTAAATTCAAACCATCAAAATCAATTTCATGGTTCAAGAGATTAATAAAGATGATATAAATAGATTCATTAATGTCCTTTTTGGAAAAATCGATAAAGTTAGAAAAATAAATTTTTCAACAAGAAACCTTTCCACTTTTTAGTTGTTTTAATTCATGTGATTTATTTCATACATGCACGTTCTTTTCTTTTATGCCAAATAAAAATATACATCAACGTTTAGGATCAAGAAATGAATTTCGTCATAAAAACCATCAAGACCAATAAATCATAAAAGTCATCATGTATACCAATTGTTAGGATCAAGAGAATCCGAAAATAAAATTTAACACTTTCATGCATTCGGACATGGTTTTGCAATATGTTTTTCAAATACACTCATGAAAATAACACATGCTTATCATCATGTATAACTTAAAATCTCATGTATAAAATTGTCAATCATGGTATCAAAATGTTTAATATTACATCATTATGTATTTCTTAAAACATGATTTTATCTAATCAAAATCGAGAAATAACAATGGAAATCAACATGATACACATTATTACTTCTTAACCACATATAGCATGATTTCATATTTTCAATCAAAATCATTTTGTTTATTTATCATAAAATATATATTTTTTATAATTATTTTCAAAATTATGAGCATGATCATATTCTTACATTTTTAAAATTTTTAAATATATAATTTTCAAGAAGAATAATTATTCTAAAAAAGAAAATGCATCATGGAAAACATTAAGTAATTTCAAAATAAATTAAGAGGGTTTCGATTACCTCATCGTTGAATGTCGTTAAGGCATAGTTTGCCACCTTGCCTTTCTTGATTTTCTCCTCGTCTTCGGAGGAGCTCGATTCATCCCAAGTTGTATTCTTTTTCTTGCGTTCAAAGCAAGTAGTTCCGTTTTTTTTTCTTTTTAATTTTTGTTTTATGAACTTTTTAGATTTCATTTGTAGTTCTTGTTCACCATCACTTGAGCTTATGCTCGAGTGGTCTTCAAATGTTCTATATCCCAAATCCTTCATGTTCTTTGGAAGGTTGTTTTGTTAATCATGTGCATTGTGCACAATTTCATATGTCATCAAAGAACCTATTAGTTCTTCGAGAGGGAAATGGTTCAAATCTTTTGATTCTTAAATAGCGATTACTTTTAAATCCCAAGTTTTATTAAGAGAACGCAGAATCTTGTTTACAAGTTCAAAATCCGAAAAATATTTACCAAGAGCTTTTAAACCATTGACGACATCCGTGAAACGGGTGTACATGTCAACAATGGTTTCACTCAGCTTTATTCGAAAAAGCTCGAAATCATGCATAAAAAAATTTACTTTAGATTCTTTTACACTACTTGTGCCTTCGTGTGTGATTTCAAGAGTGCGTCAAATATCGAAAGCCGTTTCGCACAAAGAAACCCGATTAAACTTCGTTTTATCTAAGGCACAAAATAGAGCATTCATAGCTCTAGCATTTAAAGAAAAAGTCATCTTCTCCAAATCATTCCAATCTTTCATCAGAAGACAATACCTTTTAAAACCGGATTCGACAATGTGCCATAAATTCAAATCCAACGAAAGCAAGAAAACTCTCATTCGAGTTTTCCAATAAGTGTAGTCCGTCCCATTGAACATGGGTGGACGAATGAGAGAGTGGCCCTCTTGGTTGCCGAAAAGAGCCATTTCTTTTGGGTATTAATCCAAGTGAGAAATAACCTTGCTCTGATACCAATTGTTAGGATCAGGGTTGGCACTAAGAGGGGGGGGTGAATTAGTGCAGCGGATAAAAATGTCAACTTCGTTAAATCTCTCGTACGATAAAAATCGTTTCCGACGTAAAACCGATTTCAGAAACTTAACTCGAGAGCATATGTAAATGTATTGAAGGCAGTAAGCTATTGAAGGTGTTTGCAGTATGGTAATAGCAGAAAATAAAATGCAAACCAGAGAAGACGGGAGTTTATAGTGGTTCGGTCAATCGTGACCTACATCCACTCATCTAATTCCTCTTCCGTCGAGGCCACCGGCATCCACTAACAATCTTCCTTTACTAGGCGAAGATCAACCTCCTTCTTACACCCCTCTTCTCCTTTTACCAGGTTTAGGAAACAACCCTTACAAGCACTCACTCTCCTCTCTAAACAGAATTCTAACACTTAGAATTTAGAGGAGGGAAATTCTAGAGATTGCAGCAGCGTTTTCTCTCTTTTAATCTCTCTATGCTTGTGTTTATTAACCAGGGATGAGAGGGGTATTTATAGGCTTCAAGTTGATTCAAACATGAAGCCTAAAAACATCTCATCTCGGGTTCCCCGGGCACGGGCGGTACCACCGCCCAGTGTTAGTTTGACTGACATTGTCCTGGGCGGTACCACCGCCCAGGTCTGGCGATACCACCGCCTAGGATAGAGTGTTGGGCAGTACCATCGCCCAAACTAGCGGTACCATCACCTGGCACCCTGCCAAGGGCGATACAACCGCCCAGACTGGCGGTACCACCGCTTGACAAAGCTTCGAAGACTGTGCCACGACAATGAGTCTTCTTGGGGTACTGTTTGCTTCTTATTGGGCCCAACATAGTGATTACATGGGCCTAGATAGACCCTAATTGGGTTGGCCCAAATCCAATCCCAATTATGTACTAACTATGATTCCTAAGACATATTCTAAGCTAAACGAATCCCTATGTCAATTCTTCCGGCGAGCTTTCGGCGAACCTCCGACGAGCTCTCGGCAATGTTCTAGCAAACTCCCGACAAGCTCCTGGACTTCATAACAATCTTCTTGGCGAGTTCCGACGAGCTTCTCTGGCAAGTTCTACGACTTCTCGGTTAGTTCCCGTAGAACTTTCGACGAACGTCCGGACTTCCGTCGAACTCTCGAACTCCCAACGTGATCTCGATCTTGACTTCGGGACTTCATTTTGCTTAATGTCTTGCTATCGTAGTTAATTTTGTTGGGAAATCTTGACGGCGACATCACATGCGCAGCAGAAGAACAAGAAAACAAAATCCTCGATTCCCAAAGAGATGTTCATTATCGTGCGAAGATTGGTGCGCAAAATTCGCGAAACTTAAAACTGCGTATAGAGTAGATTGTGTTACCTAGGGAGATCGTATATCCCTATTTCCTTACAGATCTTTAGGAGAGAGTGAAAGAGGTCAAGCGTCCTCCTCTCTATCAGTGATCCACACAACTGGGTTGCGACGACGCTCCTCAAAACTCCATGCCTGCTCTGAGGTGGAGAGGAGGAGGAGAATATGAGAGGCAAGCAAAGGCTCTAGCCTATGAGGCTCTGAATCCCTCTTATTTATAGAGGTCCCCTATCAAACCCTAATGGATCCTCGCCTAGTGGGTATTGGATTTGCATCTAATAACCCAAGCCTTTTATTTTAGTGGATCTCTATCCAATAATATCTCATGGGCTCTTATTGGATCTCGTCCATGGGATATAATAATTCAGGGGCTTATTGGATATCTAATAAAACAAGGGCTCCGTCGGATATCTCATATCCGAACCTCTACTCATCGCAATGCCTACCATATGTATGCGACCCTCTAGGCCCAATATCGAGTTGGCCGTGAGTCATACCTATCAAAACTCCTTCTAACTCAGTGAATTATTATCTCTGTAATAATTCACTTGACTCATCGACTACGGACGTACTAGGCCATTACGCCATAGTCCCCAGACGATACAGGGGAATCCAATCCATTGGACCTGTCTGTCCTCAGTTACCGTGTACCTATAGTCCCTCATCTATCTAATATCCTAGAGACCATATATCGAGCATAGTGATGTCAGACCCATACAGTTTCTACTCGAGTCTCGGCCAGGGATTTGTCTGAGCAAGAACACATGGGATATTCCTCTCATGATGCCGAGAGTGGATGATCCTCTATTGACACTCAATAGCCCTCGTAAGGTCGACTTCCACTCCCAATGACTAGCTGTACTAGATCTGAGACAACGAAACCTATAAGTCTAGTATCAAAGAGTGGAGCACTCATACAGGACATCCTTGGTGTCTCAAGTCTAAGGACCAGATGTACCACTAAGACTACGGATCGCTGTTTGACAATAAGGCATCATCAACCATCCAGCATTCCATAAGCGGATCAATTAGTGAACTCATTCTCCATTGAGCACATGTACTGTATCCCTAGTGTCCCTACACGAGCAGCTATGAGACCAGCTGCATCTATCATATGGACGAGTATACAACACACCAATATGTCCGGTTATCACGATGTCCCTCTCGAGTAACCTATGACCGGGATTATTTAGGATATGTGTTTAAAGGTGAATCGATCTCATTTTTGTGATCTCATCATGATCCGATTCCCATTGCACAAATCCAAGGACATCACAATATATATGTGCATACATGCAATAGTTATAAAGTAATATATACCAAAATATAATAAGAAAAAATATTCTATATCAAGTCACACGTGCCATCACTCACGTGATTGGCTTGTTGGGCACCTATGACTAGCAAATTCTGCACATGTAAAACACACTTCGATCTAGACAATTAATTCTAAGCATCTAATCAAATTGTCCGGCATGTCATTGGTCCCTCGACGCTCCGTCCGATTCTTCAGCGCATCGTCCTCTCTTGCGGCCTATTGCCCAATTGGCCAGTTGACTACGCAACTCCGATATCCTTGGCGTAATCTCCACTCTTCTTGGCCCGATGCCCGAATCCACGGCCCGAAGCCTTTTGTCGATACGTCGACCGATCCACCAGTCCGACGTCTAATATTTTGACATGTTCCTCCGGCCCAACATGATTTTTCTTGCTTTAATTGTCTCATCCTAATCGAAGCATCCTGCGTCACTCAAAATGCAGATTAAAACATAAACACATATTGATTGGTTTCATCATCAAAATTCGAGATTCAATAATCTCTCCCTTTTTGATGATGACAACCAATCGACGATGGAGTTAACCTTAACTCCTGAAGTTTAAACAAACTCTCCCTATCAATATTGTTAGGATCGGAGCGGCACTAAGAGGGGGGGGGGGTGAATTAGTGCAACGGTAAAGTATGATAAACTTTCGACGATTTAAACACTTTCGGAAACTTCGTACGATAAAATCAATGTTTCATTTGAAATCATTTCGATTGCGTTTTAACTTGAAGGCAGTAAGCTATTGAAGGGGTTTATAGTAAGGTAATAGCATGAAGTAAATGCAAACCAGAGAAGACATTAGTTTATAGTGGTTCGGTCAATCATGACCTACATCCACTCCTTCGATTCCTCTTCCGTCGAGGCCACCGGTATCCACTAATGATCTTCCTTTACTAGGCAAAGATCAACCTCCTTCTTACATCCCTCTTACAACCTCTTACAAGTGGTTCACCCTTGTACAAAGATTTCAATGAAAAGAAAGGAGGTGAACACTCAAGCTATTGAAAACAAGACTTTTTCTAAAGCTTTTCTCAACTTCTAGCTTCTCAAAAGGTTGTTTTCTCTGCTGAGAAATGAGGGGGTATTTATAGGCCTCAAGAGGATTCAAATTTGGGCTCCAAAATTTGAATTCACTTTGGTTTTCGAGGCCGGCGGTGCCATCGCCTATCAGTGTCTGACAATGACAGTGGACTGGCGGTGCCACCGCCCAGCTCTCGGGTGCTGGGCGGTGCCACCGCCTAGGCCAATTCAGCTCACTGGTTGGGCTCCAAACTTGGCCCAAACCAGTCCGAACTCGGGCCCAATCGGCCCCTACTTGGGTTATAGGATTAACACCTAATCCTAACCCTAATTAACGTGCTAACTACGAATTTAAAGACATTTTCTAAGCTATTACAAAGTCCATAATTCAAGACTTCTTCCGGCGAGCTTCCGGCAAACTTCCGGCGGTCTTCCGATAAACTCTCGGAAACCATTTTGCGGACTCCCGGCAAGCTCCTAGACTTCACGATTTGATCTTGGCAAGTTCCGATGAGCTTCTTCGGCAAGCTCCGATCTTTCTCGGCGAGCTCCGCGAACTTCCAACGAACCTTCTGGTGAGCTTCCGAAAAACCCTTCGGCAAGCTCCCTACTCATTCTCGGCTAGTTCTGGCAGCATTCCCGACGAACCTTCGAACTTCCGTCGAACTCTCGAACTCGCAACAAATCCTTCGTGCTTGACTTCGACACTTTGTTTCACTTTATGTCTTCATCGTTATCGTAGTTAATCCTGCACACACAAGCAAAAACTCTACTCTGATCTAGACAATTATTACAACGCGAATTGACATTCTGTTGCCCGGCACGTCATTGGTTGGCGCTTCATTCGATTCTTCAGCACATTGTCCTCTCTTACGGCTTGTTGCCCAATCGGCGGTTGACCTCCGTAACCCCGATATCCTTGGCGCAATCATTGGCCCGATGCCCGACGTCTGAAGCCTTCTGCCGTTCAATACCCTGACGTGATCTCCTCCGGCGCAACGTCAATTCCTCCTGCGTTAACTGTCTAATCCTGATCGAGTAGACCTGCATCACTCAAAATGCAGTTTAAATTATAAACACGTATCAAGTGATTTCATCATCAAAATACGAGATTCAACAATCTCCCCCTTTTTGATAATGACAACCACTTGATGACGGAGTTAACCTTAACTCCCGGAGTTTAAACAAACTCCCCCTATCAATATGCCATATTGATAGAACCTTGAATTCAAACAGAATTCAAGTCATTGCAATATTCATCATGAATACTTACAACACATCATCATGAACATATGCATAAACTTATGCATCACATGTCATCTCATCAACATACTTCTCCCCCTTTGTCATCAATAAAAAAGGAGAAGTTCATACTCTTATGTGTTTAGAGATAAAAAGTTCCATACATTGCATAAAAAATATTGTATCAAATTTTATCATCATGCAATCTAGCAATTAAAGATGTGTAAGTTTAGCATGTTTGCTTTTCTTGAGATAACAACTAATTGCTTCTCTTTAGACTACAAGCTAGCAATTTTCATGATATGCAAGTTGCAAGCTAGCAAATTTTTGCTTCCTTTGCAATGTTTGAGCTAGCAATTTTGCTTCCGTAACAAGTTAGCATGTTTTGTATTTTGAGATAGGCAAGATAGCACGTTTGCTTCTTTTGAGATAGCAACTCTTTTGAGATAGTGATCTTAGCAAATTTTATATCATGCAAGGTAGCAATTGTGATGTTCTAGTAAGTTCTTTCTTCTCTTTTGAGAAGTGTTATTTTTCACTTCCTTTACAAAGTGCAAGCTAGCAAAAATCTCAAAAGCAAATATAAGATAGCTTTCTTGTTGAAGTGTGTAAGCTATCGATTATTGCTTCCTATTGTAATGTGTAGGTTGTAAGTCTTGCTTCTTGAGATAGGCAAGATAGTGATGTTCAAGAAGACAACTTTTGCTTCTTGATATAAGCAAGTTAGCAATCTTTGCTACTTAAGATAGGCAAGCTAGCAATCAAGTTTTTTCATCTTCTTGACTTGTGCAAGCTAGCTATCTCCCCCTTTGTCATTGTCAAAACGAAGGGAAGACCCTTTACATCAATTATGACAAAGGTAAGTATCAATCTTATTTGTGCATCATCATATTTTCAAATTAGAATATGTATATTTTCAGAAATCTTATATTCATTCATGCACAATATTGAATAAATCGATCAACATTATGAGGATATCATACATGATACTAAAATTTTTAACTATTTATCAACATTTTGATCATGATACCAAACATTCATCATTTAGAGTATTCATGATACAAAACATTAAATCAATATTTATAATACATCATTTAAATATAGCACTCATAGTATCAATTCATATATTTCTCCCTCTTTGTCATTACCGAAAAGAAGAGAGAAATCAATGGCCAAAAGATTTTAATCATTATACAAGCCAACTTACAAAATCATGTCATGATATCAAGAAAATTCAAGAAGGACATGATTCATTCAATAAATCCTTTTAATAGAGCAAAAGAATTATATAACCAAGGATCATGATTAAAATATATCAATATCATAGATTAAGTCATGATTTGTGATTCATCATAAAGCAAATTAATTTTCAGTTATCTCATAAGGGTTTTAAAGAATTTTTGAAACATAGGAGAATGATTAATTTAAGCATGCAATGTTTCAATCAAATTGAAGTCATGATTACCAATACTTTCATATTGTGAGTATCAATTCATGAATACCAAAAGATATTATTTGTGATTCCAATTTTACAAGATCAAGATTATGATTTAAATAAAACTTATTCAAATCAAATCGGTAACTTGAAACTCATAATCAAGTCATCAAAATCAATTTCGAGATTCACAAAATATCATGAAATCATTAATCTCGATCCGATGGGAAAAGCATTTTTTAAGTGATTCTTTTTCATCTAAGCATGCCTTAGTCATTATATGCCAAATCAAGATAAGCATAAAAGTTCAAGACATAAAGGCAAAATCTTATAAAACAACTAATCAAGCAAGGTTTTAAACATATATTTTCAAGCTAGAGTAAGTCAAGGATTCAATTATCTCATATCATGAATTCCAATAGGCATCTCAAATTATCAACATCACATTAAAAAGATATTTCAAAAAGACATATCGATAAGTGATTCATTTGTATCATTTTATTTTTGGAAGATTCTCCTCTTTTTGTAAATAAATCTAGGAGAACAAAATGAATTAAGGGAGATATAATATGATTGAAGCATTGAACATGATTCATATTTAAAATGTGTCTCATGTCATAAGTATGAATCAAGCATTTGTGAAATCCGAAATCATCCTCAAAATCACATTCAATAAATTCATACATGACAAGCATAGATTTATTGAAAAGTCGATAAGATAGAGGATCGTATTTCGTTTTTATAAATTTCTATTCATGTGATTTGCTTCTTATAAGCATTCCTTTACCTTTAATAAAACAAGTGTCAACATTTAAGATGGAAAGGTAAATTTCGTAAAACAAATCATCAAGTATGATTCCATGATAACATCCTTTTAATATCTTTATATTCATCATCAAGTATGATTTCAAAAAATATGTTTAAGAGAAATCATTAAGACCAAATACATGATACACTCATTTATTTTTAAAATATTCATCATGTTTATTTTCATGAAATTCACAAGATTGGTAAAATAAATTCATTAATTTCAATAGGATAGAAAATTCATTTCCATTTCATATAATTGATTTCATGTGAGGGTATTCAAGTCTTTCGTGAAAACATGTCTCATTTTAAAATCGAAATAAAAGTTTCGTCATGAAGCCGTCAAGACCAAACACATCATAATATCACATCTATCATTAAAAGACTATCAAGAAATTCATATATAGATGTACATGCACTATGTCATCTTAATATATCATGAGAATGTTATCTTAATTTATCATAAAAATAATTAGACCAAAAACATGTTAATCTAAAATGAGAGTTTCAAATCAACATTTACTTCAAAAACTCATGCATGACATAAAATCATCAAGATACACATGCATAGATTAATCCTAAGTATTATCACATATCATATAATTATCATCCCTACTATTGCATATATCATTCAACATTTCAAAACATAACATGCAAGAAACCTTAGCAATATATTTTTCATGATCAATTTCTTAATTTTTCAAAGATGCTAAAAAGAAAAACATGATATAATTTTTTGAAAAACAATTTTTTATTCCCTATTCCTATTATCTAAATTAAGCACTTCATGAAAAACTTTAAGTAATTTTAAAATAATTCAAGAGAGTTGAATTACTTACCTTGTAGTCGAAGCCTATCAAAGCCCAATTCACCGTTTCACCTTTGGAAGTTCTTGATTCATCCTTGGTTGCCTTCCTCTTCTTTGGCCTCTTCCTCCGTTCAAGTTTATTGTTTATTTTATATTTTTGTTTAATAAACTTATTAAGATTTAGTGTTCGAAGTTCAAGTTCATCATTGTCCTCATCACTTGAGTCATCGCTCAAGTGGTATTCATTTGTCCAGTGTTCCAAATCCTTCCTATTCTTTGGAAGGTGTTTCAAGTGCTCATCGGGTTCAAAATATTCCAAAAGTATCATTTCATAGGTCATTAATGACCCGATTAATTCTTCTAATGAAAAATTATTTAAATTTTTTGTCTCTTGTATTGTAGTTATTTTAGGATCCCGCCTTTTTGGAAGGGATCTTAAGATCTTGCTTACGAGATCAAAATTCGAAAAAGATTTACCAAGAACTCTTAGATTATTGACGACATCCGTGAAACGGGTGTACATGTCGCCTATAGTCTCGCTTGGTTGCATTCGAAAAAGCTCATAATCATGCAATAAAATGTTAACTTTCGAGTCTTTGACTCTACTAGTTCCCTCGTGCGTGATTTCAAGTGTTTGCCAAATACCAAAAGTCGTTTCGCACGTTGAAATCCGATTGAACTCATTTTTGTCCAAAGCGCAAAATAAGGCATTCATAGCCTTTGCGTTTAAAGAAAAATACTTCTTCTCCAAATCTGACCATTCGTTTATCGGTTTAGAGGGAAGTTAAAAACTATTTTCAACGATATTCCATAAATCCAAATTCATATAAATCAAGAAAACTCTCATTCGAGTTTTCCAATAAGTGTAGTCCAATCCGTTAAACAACGGTGGACGAAAAACCGATAAGCCCTCTTGAAAGCCATGAAGAGCCATTTCTCTCGGGTGTAAATCCGAAATGAGAAATACCGGGCTCTGATACCAATTGTTAGAACCGGAGCGGCACTAAGAGGGGGGGGGGGGGGGGGGGGTGTGAATTAGTGCAACGGTAAAGTATGATAAACTTTTGACGATTTAAACACTTTCAAAAACTTCGTACGATAAAATCAACGTTTCGTTTGAAACCGTTTCGATTGCGTTTTAACTTGAAGGCAGTAAGCTATTGAAGGGGTTTGCAGTAAGGTAATAGCAGGAAGTAAATGCAAACCAGAGAAGACGGTAGTTTATAGTGGTTCGGTCAATCGTAACCTACATCCACTCCTTCGATTCCTCTTCTGTCGAGGCCACCGGCATCCACTAATGATCTTCCTTTACTAGGCGAAGATCAACCTCCTTCTTACACCCCTCTTACAACCTCTTACAAGTGGTTCACCCTTTTACAAAGATTTCAATGAAAAGAAAGGAGGTGAACACTCAAACTATTGAAAACA
>NC_088352.1:11880000-11895000 GCF_036884655.1 Musa acuminata AAA Group | reverse complement strand
GCAGCGGAAGAACAAGAAAACAAAAAATCCCCGATTCCCAAAAAGATGTTCGTCGTCGTGCGAAGATTGGTGCGCAAAAATCCGCAAAACACAAAACTGCGTATATTGATTGTGTTACCTAGGGAGATCGTATATCCCTGTTTCCTTGCAGATCCTTAGGAGAGGGTGAAGGAGGTCAAGCGTCCTCCTCTCTAGCGGTGATCCACACAGCAGGGTTGCGACGACGCTCCTCAAAACTCCAGGCCTACTCTGAGGGGGAGAGGGAGAGGAGAATAGGAAGGGCAAGCAAAGACTCTAGCCTATGAGGCTGTGAATCCCTCCTATTTATAGAGATCCCGTGTCAAAACCCTAATGGGTCCTTTCCCTAGTGGGTATTGGATCTGCATCCAATAAGACAAGGGCTCCGTCGGATATCTCATATCCGAACCTCTACTCATCGCAATGCCTACCATATGTGTGTGACCCTCTAGGCCCAATATCGAGCTGGCCGTGAGTCATACCTGTCAGAACTCCTTCTAACTCAGTGAATTATTATCTCTGTAATAATTCACTCGACTCATCGACTACGGAAGTACTAGGCCACTACGCCGTAGTCCCCAGACGATACAGGGGAATCCAATCCATTGGACCTGTCTGTCCTCAGTTACCATGTACCTATAGTCCCTCATCCATCTAATATCCCAGAGACCGTATATCGAGCATGGTGCTGTCAGACCCATACGGTTTCTACTCGAGTCTCGCTCTAATCGGATTCTCCCGGAGAACTCTTTCTCTCTCAACCCGAATGACCCTGGCCAGGGATTTGTCTGAGCAAGAACACATGGGATATTCCTCTCATGATACCGAGAGTGGATGATCCTCTATCGACACTCAATAGCCCTCGTAAGGTCGACTACCACTCCCAATGACCAGCTGTACTAGATCTGGGAACAGCCAAACCTATAAGTCTGGTATCAAAGAGTGGAGCACTCATACAGGACATCCTTGGTGTCTCAAGTCTAAGAACCAGATACACCACTAGGACTACGGAATCGTTGTCTGACAATAAGGCATCATCAACCATCCAGCATTCCGTAAGCGGATCAATCAGTGAACTCATTCTCCAATGAGCACCTGTACTGTATCCCTAGTGTCCCTACACGAGCAGCTATGAGACCAGCTGCATCCATCATATGGACGGGTATACAGCACACCAGTCTATCCGGTTATCACGATGTCCCTCTCGAGTAACCTATGACCGGGATTATTTAGGATATGTGTTTAAAGGTGAATCGATTGTTAGGATCGAGAGCACTAAGAGGGGGGGGTGAATTAGTGCAGCGGAAATCTTATAACGATTAAAAACCAAAAGCTGCGTTTGTTCAAAAACTATTATGATGCAAAAGCAAATTCTCAGTTTGTATCTAAGTGCAGTTTGCGTCTAAGCGCAGATTGCGTCTAAGCGCAGTTTTGCGTCTAAGCGCAGATTGCGTCTAAGCGCAGTTTTGCGTCTAAGCGCAGTTTTGCGTCTAAACTCAGATTTACGTCTAAATGCAGATTTACGTCTAAACGCAAATTTACGTCTAAACGCAGTTTTACGTCTAAACGTAGTTTTACGTCTAAACGTAGATTTACGTCTAAACGTAGTTTTACGTCTAAACGCAGTTTTACGTCTAAACGCAGATTTACGTCTAAACGCAGATTTACGTCTAAACGCAGTTAGACGCAGATTTACGTCTAAACTTTGAAACTCGTTTGTATACTCGCAGAAGGCAGTATGCAGTTGAAACTAAGACGTAAACGTGAACTGAAATCTGATGATTGAGCGAAGAAAGCCGATTTACGTCTGAATGCAGTTTTACGTCTAAATGTTGAAACTCGTTCGTAAAATCGTAGAGGACAGATTGCAGTTATTAATAGGATTAAAATGTAAGCGTAAACTGCAAGGAAGCTCGTTCGTAAAAGCACGGAAAACAGTTCTGCAGAATCAAACGTAAACGTAAACTGTAATGTATGAAAATACGAGTTTACGTCTGAATGCAGATTTGGAAGAACAGCACTTAGATCTTGTTCGTGAAAGCGCAGAGAGCAGTAGTGATGAGGGAGGTTTGCAGTAATGATAAAGTGCTCGAAAATAAACGCAAACCAGAGATTTAGAGTGGTTCGGTCAGCCTTGACCTACTCCACTTTTGGCTTCCTCCACCGATGAGGTTGCCGACGTCAACTAGGTGCCTTCCTTCAATGGGCGAAGGCCAAACTTCCCTCTTACAATTTCTCTCCTTTTGGCAGGCTTAGGAGACAACCTTTACAGACCTTTCACTCCTCACTTTACAATTGAAAACTTGAAGAACAGAAGGAGGAGACTTAAAGGCTTTACAACACTTTTGAGCTCTTTAGAATCACAGAAAAGATCACAATTTCGGTATAGGTCTGTATCTTTTCAGTGCTGAATGGGTGGGGTATTTATAGGCCCCAACCCAATTCAAAATTCGAGCTCAAAACGATCAAATCGATCAAATCCCAGAATTTTTGGGATCAGGCGGTTGCACCTCTCGACTGGAGAGGTGGCACCGCCTGGCAGAGCTCGAAGACTGAGCTCTGCCGATTGCTCCTCTCTGCCAGAGCTCGAAGACTGAGCTCGATGGTTGCATCACCTGGCAGAGCTCGAAGACTGAGCTTGGTGATTGCATCACCTGGCAGAGCTCGAAACAGAGCTCGGTGGTTGCATCACCTGGCAGAGCTCCAAGCTGAGCTCAGGCTGATCCACCTCTCTGCCAGAGCTCGAAGACTGAGCTTGGTGAATGCATCACCTGGCAGAGCTCGAGACTGAGCTCAGGCTGATGCACCTCTCTGCCAAAGCTCGAAGACTGAGCTTGGTGGTTGCATCGCCTGGCAGAGCTTGGAACTTGAGCTCTGGCGGTGCAACCTCTTGGCTGGGGCGGTTGCACCTCCCAGCCGTGCAGCCCTGGCGGTTGCACCTCCTGGCTGGGGCGGTTGCACCTCCCAGCCCCACAGCCCAGGCGGTTGCACCTCCTGGCTGGGGCGGTTGCACCTCTCAACCCCACAGCCCAGGCGGTTGCACCTCCTGGCTGGGGCGGTTGCACCTCCTGGTGCAATCAGGGTCCGAATGGTTCACTCCATTCGACCCACTTTGAATCTTTTCAGGGGCCCAATTGCCCCAAGATTAAGCTAATGGGATCACCTCCCATTTTCATGCTTAATCATCGTGCTAACTACGATTATCTCTAAGACAAGTTCTGCAGCTTGCTCCGATGCGTCAATCGCTTCTTCCGGCGAGTTTCCTGCCAACTTCCGTCGATCAACCGATAACCCTCGGTGATCCTTCTGCGGACATCCGGCATACTCCTGGACTTTGCGACGATCCACTTGGCGAGTTCCGACGAGCTTCGCTTGGCAAGCTTCTGGACTTCTCGGATCTGTTCTCTCTGAACCTCCGACGACCGTCCGAACTTCCGTCGAACTCTCGAACTCCCAACGTGATCATGATCTTGACTCCGGCGCAACTCCTGCTGCTTGTCTTACTCTCATCGTAGTTAATCCTGCACACTTATCTCAACACATAGATTAGATAACAAATGACAATTGACTTCATCATCAAAATCCGAGATTCAACATCGATCTCATTATCGTGATCTCATCACGATCCGATTCCCATTGCACAAATCCAAGGACATCACAATATATATGCATTTATGCAATAGTTATAAAGTGATATACGCCAAAATATAATAAGCAAAAAGATTCTGTATCAAGTCACACGTGCCATCACTCACGTGATTGGCTTGCTGGGCACTTATGACTAGCAATCTCCCACTTGACCTAAAGCCAATCACCTATGTGTCTGATCCCCATCAGACCCCTGTGACGCTCAAAGACAATCTGAGACAATGGCTTTGTTAGTGGATCTGCAATGTTATCTTCGGATGGAACTCTTTCCACTGCTACATCTCCTCGGGTCACGATCTCTCTGATAAGGTGGAACCTCCTCAGAACATGCTTAGATTTCTGATGAGACCTAGGTTCCTTCGCTTGAGCAATTGCCCCGTTGTTGTCGCAATATAGGGAAATCGGCTCCTCACTATCCGGCACGACTCCCAAATCTGTGATGAACTTCTTCAACCAGACTCCCTCCTTTGCTGCATCTGATGCAGCAATGTACTCCGCCTCTATGGTCGAGTCAGCAGTAGTATCTTGCTTGGAACTCTTCCAGCACACTGCTCCTCCATTCAAGGTGTACACATACCCTGAATTCGACTTGCTATCATCGACATCAGACTGAAAACTTGAGTCAGTGAAGCCTTCAACCTTAAGGCTATTACCTCCATATACTAGTAAAAGATCCTTAGTCCTTCTCAAGTACTTAAGGATACACTTTACTGCTTTCCAGTGCTCCAAGCCTGGATCCGCCTGATACCTGCTCGTGACACTCAGAGCATGCGCTATATCAGGCCTAGTACATAGCATGGCATACATGATAGACCCTATTGTTAAGGCACAAGGTATCATATCCATGTTCGCCCTTTCTTCTGGAGTCTTTGGGGACATACTCGTAGAAAGCGATATCCCATGTCTCATCGGTATGAGACCTCTTTTGGAATTTTCCATGCCAAACCTTTTGACAATAGTTTCTATGTACCTGGACTGGGATAAGCCAAGCATCCTTTTGGATCTATCTCTATAGATTCTAATCCCCAAGATATAAGATGCTTCTCCTAAGTCCTTTATGGAGAAGTGTCTAGATAACCAAGTCTTTACAGTGGATAGCATTCCTACGTCATTCCCAATGATGAGGATGTCATCCATATATAACACCAAAAAGGTGATAGCGCTCCCACTTACCTTTCTATATACACAAGGCTCATCTTCGTTCTTAACGAAGTCATAAGATCTGATTACCTCATCAAATCTTATGTTCCAACTTCGGGAAGCTTGCTTTAGTCCATAAATGGATCTAAGCAACCTACACACCTTATCTGGGCAGTTCTTGGACACGAATCCCTCAGGTTGCATCATATACACCTCCTCCTCGAGGTTCCCGTTGAGGAATGCGGTTTTCACATCCATTTGCCAGATCTCATAATCATAGTGTGCTGCAATAGCCAATAGAATTCTGATGGATTTTAGCATTGCTACGGGTGAGAAAGTTTCGTCGTAGTCAACACATTGCCTTTGACGATACCCCTTAGCCACTAGCCTTGCTTTATAGGTCTCTACCTTTCCATCTACTCCGATCTTTTTCTTAAAGATCCACTTGCAACCGATGGGTACAATACCTTCGGGTGCATCAACTAGGTTCCAAACCTTATTGGAGTACATAGAATCCATCTCAGAATTCATGGCTTCTTTCCACTTCCCGGAGTCTATACTCATAATAGCCTCCTTGTAGGTCTGAGGATCAATATCCTCAACATCCTCTCCTCTAATATGTCCAACATATCTCTCAGGAGGATGAGATACTCTATCAGACCTGCGTAAAGTTGAAACTTGTGTATTAGGTACCTGAACAGACTCGGGCTGTAGAGTGGTGCTTGAGCTTGGTTCTCTAACTTCGCTCAACTCTATCATTCTCCCACTATCTCCGCCAAGAATGTGTTCCTTCTCAAGGAACACTGCTCTCTTAGCTACAAAGACCTTTTGGTCCTCGAGATGATAGAAATAATACCCACAAGTTTCCTTGGGGTGTCCCACAAATTTGCATCGCTCTGTCCTTGATTCTAACTTATCGGGGTTGTGTCTTTTAATGTGGGCAGGGCAGCCCCAAATCTTAACAACCTTAAGATCAGACTTCTTCCCTTTCCATATCTCATATGGTGTAGACACTACCGACTTAGTTAGAACTCTGTTCAGAAGGTAAGCTGCGGTCTCTAGAGCATATGCCTAGAATAAGATGGGTAGGTCAGCGAAACTAATCATGGACCATACCATATCTAATAATGTACGATTTCTCCTTTCAGAGACACCATTGAGCTGAGGTGTATAAGGAGGTGTCCATTGGGATAATATCCCATGGTCCTTGAGGAAGTGAGTAAACTCTGTACTTAAGTACTCACCTCCTCGATCTGATCGAAGAGTTTTGATACTCTTTCCAGTCTGGTTCTCCACCTCGTTCTTATACTCTCTGAATTTCTCAAAGGCCTCGGACTTGTACTTCATTAAGTACACATATCCATACCTTGAGAAATCATCAGTAAATGTAATGAAGTAGGAGTAACCTCCAATGGCATGAGTTGACATGGGTCCACATACATCACTATGTATGAGTTCCAACAACTCAGTGGCTCTCTCTCCAGTTCCACTAAATGGAGAGTTGGTCAGTTTTCCACGAATGCAAGGCTCACAAGTTGCATATGACACATAGTCGAATGGATCTAGATATCCATCATTTAGCAACTTTTGAATCATTCTTTCATGGATGTGACCTAGCCTACAATGCCACAGGTATGCACTGTTCAACTCATCTCGTTTCCTTTTGGACACTTACATTCATGATATGTGGAGTAGTGTCTTGCATAAACAAACCTTTATGCAATATTCCTCTCGTCAATCTCCCCTCGGCTTTGCTAGAATTTATAATAAATTGTAGATGTAATAAGCAATACTGGTATCCAATACCAATGCACTATCACAAAAATCTGCCAATTGGAGATTGATCATGAATGTACCTGAAGCTTCACCAAGCTTCTATTTCGCCCTTTCTACAAGGTACTCTTTGTAGTTCCTCTTCCATTGCCCATCTTTACCACAGTGGAAGCACTGGCCTTTGTCCTTTGTTGGGTCTTTCTTAGCAACCTTTGCTTTACCTGGTTTGCCCTTGCCCTTTCCCTTCTTAAGGGACCTTTCTGCTTTCCTTTTCTTTCTGGTCTCACCAGTGTAGAGAACTGGCTTCTCTTTCTTAATAGTACTCTCTGCCTCCCTCAACATATTGAGGAGCTCTGGGAGAGTCACCTCAAGCTTGTTCATATTAAAATTCATTATGAACTGTGAAAAGGAATCTGGTAGGGACTGAAGCACAATGTCCACACACAAGTTATCCTCTAGGACCATTCCTAGACCTGTGAGTTTCTCTATCCACTCAATCATCTTGAGGACATGGTTCTGAACCGGTGTCCCCTCAGTCATCCTAGCGCGGAAAAGGCTCTTGGATATCTCATATCGTTGAGTCCTTCCCTGTTCCTCAAACAATTTACGGACATGTAGGAGAATGGATCTGGCATCCATCTTTTCATGTTGTCTCTGTAACTCTGGAGTCATAGAACCCAACATATAGCACTGAGCAAGAGTGGAGTCATCAATGTACTTCACGTAGCGAGCGATCTCATCCTCGCTTGCCCCTTCTTCGGGCGTAGGCATCACTGTATCAAGGACGTACACGATTTTCTCCGCTGTGAGAACAATTCTCAAGTTACGGAGCCAATCCGTATAATTTGGACCAGTGAGGCGGTTGACATCAAGTATGCCACGTAAGGGATTTGAAAGCGACATTTTCTGAAAATAAAGATGTAGCAAAAATGAATAACATGCAGATTTTGCAAGAAATAAACTATCAAGATATGGACTTCTATCTTAATATGCTCCCACTATTTTACTAACGAGTCACGCGACACCCTCAGCACGTGAAACGGAAGTCTCCGGCAGACTTCTAGTGGGGATCAGGATCCAATCAGCGTCTTAGTGTAACCTCGAGGGACTCGACCAATCACACTAAGCCTAAAAGGTAGACAACTCTTGCCGATCACAACTCCTTGTGATTCCCGTCCTGTTCGGCCTCCGAATCACCATGGCCTCGAGGGACTCGACCAACCATGATGCTCGGTTAAGTCAACACATTCGTTACAAGATGAGTCTGATTTGATGATATACCCTCGAGGGACTCGACCAAGCATATCATGCCCTCAGGTCACCGGTGACATCTCTATGTCGTAAGCAAGATAGCGAATCGCGATATAGGTGAGTCTCGAGGGACTCGACCAACTCAACCTACACCAGGATTCGGTTCCTACTCATAACGATGGAAGGCCACGTGGGTCAATCTAATTGCCTCACGTTTACCGACTTAATATTATCGAGAGATGTTTCTATGATTTGGTCTCCTAATATGACATGTCACACATATGCATATTTAATATATATCTACATCGCATGCAAATATATATACATATCTAGTATGTGTATAAGCAATCACACCAGATGATCATGGACCACAACCTAATATGATTAGGCCCGAGCCAGTAGGCCTAATCACTCACATCAAGATCTATGTGTGCAACGGTGCATCTCCATGCCTTGTGATCGTCCATCTCGTCCTCGTCGGTTCCGTCGACATCTTGATGCATCTCCATGCATCACGATCGTCCGTCTCGTGGGTCCCGCTATGGCTTCCACGCTCCCGCTGCGCCTCTCTGATGTGATTACAACTTAATCATAGGCACGCAGGCCCGACAATAAACGAGAAATATAATGGAGGTTCGCAGACCTCAATAATAATAATCACAAGTACACACATCACACGGTCCATGATCATCCGTCCACTCATCATACATCACATGTATAAATAATCATCATCATGTAGGACTACTAGATAATAATAAAAATAATAATCAACTAAACCTTTTAATTAATTAATATTTTCTGAAATCAGGGATATATAGGGAATTTCTCAATTCCTAAGGGTATTTTCGTAATTTGGACAAAAGACAGAAACTGGAATTTCTCAAATTCCGAGGGGGCAAAACTGTCTTTTTGCCCAGAAAACCCTAATGCCCTTCTCCCCCTTGCTGCTGCGCCGCCGCCGCCGCCACCCTGCTGGCGGCGGCCTGTGCGGCGAGGGCGAGGGCACTGCCCTCGCCTGCAGGTGGCACGCCCGCTGGGGTCGCTGCCGCTGCAGGTGGGCGCCCCCGCGGGCGCCGCCGCCTTCGCGGGCGGTTCTGCCCGCGAGTCAGCGCCCGCAGGTGGTGCTGTCTCGCTGGCGGTCGCCGCTGCGGGGTTTTTGCCCGTGGGAGCAGCGGCCACAGGCGCCGCTGCCCTGCGGTGCCTCAGCCCGCGCTGCTGCCTCGCGGCGCCTCTGCCCGCGGGCTCAGTGGCCGCAGGCGCTTCTACCGAGCGGGCTGCCAGCCCCGCCGGCCGCAAGCCTGCTGCAAGCAGACCGCCGGCCGGCTGCTGCAGGCACAGCGCTTGCGCATGCGCCAGCGCTGTGCTGCCTGGCTGCGGCTGCGGCTGGCTGCAGGCATGCAGATCGAGGGCAGCAACTGTTGCTGCCCTTCCTTGCTTTTGCGTCAACGATTTTGACGTCAATATTCTTCCTAAACACAACACACGCAGTTCAAAAACCAATCATTCGCACGAACAACCTGGCTCTGATACCACTGTTGGGAAATCATTGGGGGGCGACATCATATGCGCAGCGGAAGAACAAGAAAACAAAAAATCCCCGATTCCCAAAAAGATGTTCGTCGTCGTGCGAAGATTGGTGCGCAAAAATCCGCAAAACACAAAACTGCGTATATTGATTGTGTTACCTAGGGAGATCGTATATCCCTGTTTCCTTGCAGATCCTTAGGAGAGGGTGAAGGAGGTCAAGCGTCCTCCTCTTTAGCGGTGATCCACACAGCAGGGTTGCGACGACGCTCCTCAAAACTCCAGGCCTACTCTGAGGGGGAGAGGGAGAGGAGAATAGGAAGGGCAAGCAAAGACTCTAGCCTATGAGGCTGTGAATCCCTCCTATTTATAGAGATCCCGTGTCAAAACCCTAATGGGTCCTTTCCCTAGTGGGTATTGGATCTGCATCCAATAAGACAAGGGCTCCGTCGGATATCTCATATCCGAACCTCTACTCATCGCAATGCCTACCATATGTGTGTGACCCTCTAGGCCCAATATCGAGCTGGCCGTGAGTCATACCTGTCAGAACTCCTTCTAACTCAGTGAATTATTATCTCTGTAATAATTCACTCGACTCATCGACTACGGAAGTACTAGGCCACTACGCCGTAGTCCCCAGACGATACAGGGGAATCCAATCCATTGGACCTGTCTGTCCTCAGTTACCATGTACCTATAGTCCCTCATCCATCTAATATCCCAGAGACCGTATATCGAGCATGGTGCTGTCAGACCCATACGGTTTCTACTCGAGTCTCGCTCTAATCGGATTCTCTCGGAGAACTCTTTCTCTCTCAACCCGAATGACCCTGGCCAGGGATTTGTCTGAGCAAGAACACATGGGATATTCCTCTCATGATACCGAGAGTGGATGATCCTCTATCGACACTCAATAGCCCTCGTAAGGTCGACTACCACTCCCAATGACCAGCTGTACTAGATCTGGGAACAGCCAAACCTATAAGTCTGGTATCAAAGAGTGGAGCACTCATACAGGACATCCTTGGTGTCTCAAGTCTAAGAACCAGATACACCACTAGGACTACGGAATCGTTGTCTGACAATAAGGCATCATCAACCATCCAGCATTCCGTAAGCGGATCAATCAGTGAACTCATTCTCCAATGAGCACCTGTACTGTATCCCTAGTGTCCCTACACGAGCAGCTATGAGACCAGCTGCATCCATCATATGGACGGGTATACAGCACACCAGTCTATCCGGTTATCACGATGTCCCTCTCGAGTAACCTATGACCGGGATTATTTAGGATATGTGTTTAAAGGTGAATCGATCTCATTATCGTGATCTCATCACGATCCGATTCCCATTGCACAAATCCAAGGACATCACAATATATATGCATTTATGCAATAGTTATAAAGTGATATACGCCAAAATATAATAAGCAAAAAGATTCTGTATCAAGTCACACGTGCCATCACTCACGTGATTGGCTTGCTGGGCACTTATGACTAGCAGATCTTGACTCCGGCGCAACTCCTGCTGCTTGTCTAACTTTCATCGTAGTTAATCCTGCACACTTAAAGCAAAACTTCGATCGAGACAATTAATCCTAAGCAATTAACCAAGTTGTCCGGCATGTCATTGGTCCCTCGACGCTTCGTCTGATTCTTCGGCGCATCGTCCTCTCCTGCGGCCTATTGCCCAATCGGCCAGTTGACTCCATAACTCCGATATCCTTGGCACAATAACCGCTCTTCTTGGCCCGATGCCCGAGTCCACTGCCCGGAGCCTTCTGTCGATACGTCGACTGATCTACCGGCCCGACATCCAATCTTCTGACATGTTCCTCCGGCACAACATGATTTTCCTGCTTTAATTGTCTCATCCTGATCGAAGCATCCTGCGTCACTCAAAACGCAGATTAAATCATAAACATATATCAAGTAGTTTCATCATCAAAATACGAGATTCAGCAATCTCCCCCTTTTTGATGATAACAACCACTTGATGACGGAGTTAAACTTAACTCCCGGAGTTTAAACAAACTCCCCCTATCAATATGCCATATTGATAGAACCTTGAATTCAAACTGAATTCAAGTCATTGCAATATTCATCATGAATACTTGCAACACGTCAACATGAACATATGCATATACTTGTGCATCACATGTCATGTCATCAACATACTTCTCCCCCTTTGTCATCAACAAAAAGGAGAAGTATCACAATCAAGTGTTTGTGATATTGGTTCAACTCATTGCATGAAAAACATAATATCAAGTTTTATCATCATGCAATTTTGCTAGAAAATATAGCAAGTGTTGAATCATGCTTAGAATATTCAAGCTATCAAGTTTTATATATGCAAGTTTTATAGCATACAAGATAGCACTTGGTATGAAAATTAGAGATGTTCAAGATAGCAAGTTCTACATCATGCAAGCTAGCAAATTAGAGATGTTCAAGAAGGCAACTCTTGCTTCTTGAAATATGAAAATTTTGTCCACTTTGCTAGATGCGCAAGTTAGCATGTTTTGCTTCTTGAGATAGGCAAGATAGCACCTTTGTTCTTTTTGTTTCTTAAGATGTTCAAGATAGCAATTTCTTCTCTTTTGAGAAGTGAAAATTTGCTTTATTCTTGAATTGTGCATGCAAGTTATCTCCTCCTTAGTCATTATAAAAAAGAAGGAAAACCCTTTCTGTCAATTTCTAAATCATGACAAAGGTGAGTAATCATTTTTATTTCAAAATTCCATAATTGAGATAAACCTTGAATTCAAATTAAGGCAATTTTAATCAAGGTTCATATCATATGCAATACATTACTTAGAAAGCATAAGTATTGCATGCATCATTTTAGCAACAAATCGTAGCATTTCATCACATGGCAAGATATCATCAAGTAGAATTACGATGCAAGTTCTTGATATCTTAACATGATGAAAATTCAAATATGGCACTTATAGTATCAATTCATATATTTCTCCCCCTTTATCATCAACAAAAGGAGAAGTAGCTCTAGCTATTTTAAAATATATGCAAGTTTTTATAACATGAAGCTATATTTTCATCACAACATATAAGCACAAAAGCATAGCAAGATTCTTAGGTTCAATCATGGCAATTCAACACTTGCTTCATGTGCAAGATTGCACTTGCTTTTCTTTGCATGTTCTAACTAGCAAAAGCTTTCTCCCCTTTGTTTTTTTCGAAAAGAAGGGAGAAATCAATGGCCAAAATTTTTTAATTATTATACAGGCCATATTACAAAATCTTGTCATGATATCAAGAAAGTTCAAGAAGGACATGATCCATTCAACAAATCCTTTTAATAGGGCAAAGTAATTATATAACCAAGAATCATGATTAAAATATTTCAATATCATAGATCAAGTCATGATTCGTGATTCATCATAAAGCAAATTAATTTTCAGTCATCACATAAGGCATTTAAAGAATTTTTGAAACATAGAAGAATGATTAATTTAAGCATGTAATGTTTCAATCAAAATCAAGTCATGAATACCAATACTTTCATATTGTGAGTATCAATTTATGAATACCAAAAGATATTATTTGTGATTTCAATTTTGTAAGATCATGATTATGATTTAGACATAACTTATTCAAATCAAATCGTCAACTTGAAACTCATAATCAAGTCATTAAAATTAATTTCGAAATTCACAAAATATCATGAAATCAAAAGACAAGTTGCATTTCATTTGAAGAACTCCTTTTTGATAAATGTAGGGAGCATAATGAACGATCTTGATTTATAAAGAGCTTCATGTTATAATTATCAAGATCATGATTTTAATAATTATTCTCTTTAGCAAAGAATCACAAAAGCACTTTATTTTTGCATAAGAAATCTCATTGTATTATGATTTATAAATTCTTTTTCTGCACATGAATCATAGGAGATATGTATGTGAAACAAATCTTTGCAAGCAAAGACACCATCATTCATATTTCAAGATAGAATTTATAAGCAGGAATCATTTCATCAAATCCATTTTAGAAAAATATTTTTCATAAGTGTATGAGAAAATCCGATTGTTAGGATACCAATTGTTAAGTGAATCCGAAAATGAAATTAGTACTTTCATGCATTCGGATAAGATTTTGCTATAGATTTTCAAGTTCAATTATGAAGATAAAACATGCTCATGATCATAAAAATTTATGTATCCAAAAAATATAATTTCCAACATGTTATAGTGTAAAATCATCATGGCAATTAAGTGTTTTGAACATTGAATCAAGAATGTCCGAAAAATAATCTTAACATGTTCATGCATTCGAGCATATTTTTGCCATAGTTTTTCAAATATACTCATGAGAATAACACATGCTTATCATCGGCTTAAAATCTCATGCATAAAATTGTTAATCAAAATATTTAATTTCATCATTATGCATTTCTTCAAATCAAACATGATCTTTAATCAAAATCGAGAAATAACAATGGAAATCAACGTGATACACATTATTACTTCTTAACCATGATTTCATA
The DNA here is from genome assembly GCF_036884655.1 of Musa acuminata AAA Group. Classification (NCBI taxonomy): domain Eukaryota; kingdom Viridiplantae; phylum Streptophyta; class Magnoliopsida; order Zingiberales; family Musaceae; genus Musa; species Musa acuminata. Next base: position 11,881,134 of record NC_088352.1, on the reverse strand, counting down.
TTTTTAATCAAGATCATTTTATTTGTTTATCATAAAATATGCAATATTATCATTTTCGAAATTACTTAGTATGATCATAATAATTTTTTTTTTAACATGTAATTTTTAAGAAAATTAATTCTAAACTAAAAGAGAAAAATACATCATGAAAGCATCAAGTAATTTCAAAATAAATTAGGGGGATTTCGATTACCTCATCATTGTAGGCTGTTAAGGCGTAGTTTGCCGCCTTGCTTTTGTTGACTTTCTCTTCTTCGGAGGAGCTCGATTCATCCCAATTTTTGTTCTTCTTCTTGCGTTTAAAGCAAGTAGTTCGATTCTTTTTGCTTTTTAATTTTCGTTTCATTTGTAGTTTAAGTTCACCATCACTTGAGCTTATGCTCGAGTGGTCTTCAAATGTTCTATGTCCCAAATCCTTCCTGTTCTTTGGAAGGTTGTTTTGTTCATCATTGTCCTCATCACTTGAGTCATCGCTCAAGTGGCATTCATTTGTCCAGAGTTCCAAATCCTTCCTGTTCTTTGGAAGGTGATCGTGTTCAACATGTTCATCATGTGCATTGTGCACCATTTCATATGTCATCAATGAACCAATTAGTTCTTCAAGTGGTAAGTTGTTTAGGTTTTTAGCTTCTTGTATTGCAGTTACTTTTGAATCCCACTTCTTAGAAAGAGAATGCAAAATCTTGTTTACGAGTTCAAAGTCCGAAAAACATTTTCCAAGAGCTCTTAAACTATTGACGACATCCGTGAAACGGGTGTACATGTCGCCTATAGTCTCGCTTGGTTGCATTCGAAAAAGCTCGAAATCATGCAATAAAAAGTTAACTTTCGAGTCTTTGACACTACTAGTTCCCTCGTGCGTGATTTCAAGTGTTCGCCAAATGTCAAAAGCTGTTTCGCACGTAGAAATCCGATTGAACTCATTTTTGTCCAAAGCACAAAATAAGGCATTCATAGCCTTTGCGTTTAAAGAGAAATACTTCTTCTCCAAATCCGACCATTCGTTCATCGGTTTAGAGGGAAGTTGAAAACTGTTTTCAACGATATTCCATAAATCCAGATTTAGAGAAATCAAGAAAACTCTCATTCGAGTTTTCCAATAAGTATAGTCCAATCCGTTAAAGAACGGTGGAC